>NW_019384699.1:334186-397286 GCF_000671375.1 Centruroides sculpturatus | reverse complement strand
TATATAAATAAAAATGTAATGTTCGTTTGTTCCTACCGATTCCTTTGAAATTTTGACACAACGCTGCATTCGAATACGCACGTGTTTTTATATAATATACATGTCGAAATTCAACCCCACTGAAGGGAGATGATTAGGTTTAAGGCTTACGCCTTATGGTAAAGAACTCTGCTTCTATTTATACTATTTTAGATGCGGGTTTTTGCGTTTTTGATTGCGTTTTAATAGGGTACGTCAAGAGAATGCACACTAAGAAGAAATTTTTCGAAAAATTTCCCCCCCACGGGGGAAGTGTTATACATTTATAATAGATACATTTTGAGCCACAACGTGTGGCAGGGTCTGCTAGTATTTTATATTTATGTATGTTGAATATGATAATCCTTGCTTAAAAAGTTATTTTAAAACTAGTTTATTTAATTTATATGGTTTTCATTAATGTATATCTACCTATCTCCTATTTATATAAGTAACTATAGTCGTAAGTTTATGTGAATATTCCTAACTCTGTATAACTGAGGAAATGCCAAAAGTGCTCCTCTATTATCAAAAGATCAAAAAATACTAGCCAATCTATCAAAATCAGACATTTTTCATATATTTTTAAATATTTATTTTCAATATAGCTCAAACATTGACAGATATTATGTAACTTTAATAACAAAATTATTATAGATATTTTCATAAAATATCAATATGACATGACTAAATTTTCAAAAAAAAAAAAAAAACTTGTAATGGTCAAATACAAGCTTGTAACTCACTAACAGCTTGATGTTTGATCATTTTTTTTAAAGAATTTATAATTCGGTTTTCCTGGAACTGACTTTGCCACTCTTCCAGATTTTAGAATCAGAACTTTCTTTTTCATCTCGAAAGGATTAAAAAACAAACGTTAATAAAAATGAGTTTAAATACAATTTTGTCTAAAAAAAGGCATACTTCACTTTCCATGTATAAGTGATATTATAGACTGATCTCAGATAAAAATTTTTTCTAGAATTCTTTATTAAATCCTTAGTCTTTCTTATTTAAGTTAATTTAATCTAACATAGCTCTATAAATACAGAATTTATGAAGCTATGAAAAAGTGTGTGAGAGTTATTGTATATATATAGAAATGCATTAATACAAGTTATCATCATCTAAAATCTTTAATAAGGTTCCATTAAAATTAAATTAAATTAAAAATAATGAAAACTGAATATAAAATTATCAAAAGAAATCCAATAGAAAAAATTGACTCTAACTAAAGACTTTATTGCATTAATGCGCATTTAAACTAACAACAACATGAAACAAGATGATGAATAATAATTATAATTATGGAATGGTTTTATAACATATAATAAAGACAAAAAATAATAAGTAACAGCAATAAAGATCTTTACAATAATTTACAACAATGGAATGTACTGTACATTATCCAAATAAATCACAAGAATTTCAAAAATGGCTAATTGCATGCAAGATATAAATTTTTAGTCAATTATCATGCATCCATATGTTTTATCGAATTTGGAATATTTTGTACATGTAATAGCCACATTAGGGAATGTTTAAAAACTTTTCTGTGTATTAGATTTTGGATCTTGTTCACAATGTAATGCATATTAATGTATAAAAATTTAAAATAAAATAAATAAAGTGTATTTTTTTATGAGTAATAACAGTATTATTAATATGGAGATTGTTGGGACAACATTACTAAAGGCACACTCAAGTTCCTTATCAAGAAGGCTTATAATTCTCCTTCTTCATCGTAATCGTCGTCGTCATCGTCTTCATATTCTGATGGACTTAAATTTGAAGACTCATTTTCCTGCTTTTTATTGAAGAGAATTAATTGTGTGGCTCTGAAAAGAAAAATCATTTAATCAGCATTATGCCTGGTTAGAAAAAAAATTTCATTATTGTATCCTAATAATTTTTTATTAGTTAAACTTTTCTCTTTTTACTTGTTAAATTTATTAAAAATTTGAATTGTTAAATGAGTATAAATTAATATGTGAACAAATATTAGTAAATTTGAAAATTAGAATACTGTACTGTAAATAAAATTAAATAATTCTTTGCATTTGATTACTGCTAAAACTTAATTAATATAAACACAATGCATACAATTATGAATTAATGTTTCATAATAATTTTGCACATGATACTGAATTTTAAATCAAATGCATGTAAATGTCATGCTAAGAACAAAGTGTGCATATAAATATTAGATTTATTACATATGAAATATCTGGGAAAGATATTTTTTAAAATATCAGAAAAGACAAAATATGAACGACAATGAAAAAGTACTAAATGTGATATGTTAAGAACTAAAATTTGAAATTTTTAGTTAGCTTGTTGAAGAAAATCTTTTCCTTATTTCAGCAAATTTTCACTATTAAAATATGAATTTTAAAACAGAAAATGACTGTTCATCTTTTTCATTGTCCTTCTCTATGTACTTACGATTAATGGAAACTTTATTGCATATCATTCAAACAAGGAATATTAGCAAAAAACACATTGATTTGCTATATAATAAACAAAAATATTGGTCAAAACATTATTATACAAATGAATACACTAATTATTAAAAATTGATTTAAAGTCTTAAAGTAATTTCTGTAAACAACTGTTCGAATACAAAAATCATTTTGTGTTATTTTTATTTTTTCATCAATAATCATGCAAAAATCAGTATTTTATATTGATAATACTATATTGTTATTTGTTAGCAATATCCTTGTTTTTATACAAATTAAATTTATTCACCTTTTGTCCTTTCTGTTTCATTTTGAAATTTTTCATAATTATTATTCTTTATTAAATTATTACTCATACTTAATTGTATCTATCAAAGATGAATCAAATGAATTCATCACACTACAAGACTTTGGACTATCTGCATCTGGAATAAGTTTTCCTAGTGCTTGACAAAACTTTGATCCCATTTCCTCTATCTGAGCTACTCCTAAATGATAACCCTATTAAAAAAATTTGTTTTTCTAATCAATTTAGCTAAATAATTTAGATATTATTGAAAGTTTCTGAAACAACTTTACATCATATATTCCTTGATTACATCCTCCATAAGTGCATTCCATGGTGTAACTCAAAGCTACACCAAACTGTCTCCAAACAGTTATACGACCAGTTGATTCTCTACTTTTTTCTACGGCAAAAGAACAGTTTTCGATGTTGAAGGCAGGTGCAGTATGATGTAAAATTAATGGAAGGACCTACAAGTTAAAAAATTAAAAACTGAACAAATGTTTTAAATCATATACATTATAAACACTAAAATTATGAATTCACCATTGATATTAAAATATAATAGTATTGTGTGATGAATTAACATCATGATGAATATTTCTGAAACATAGCATTATTTGTATGAGATCTAAATTTGATATGATAAATGAAAAAATCACAATGAATTTACTAATTGTGATTTGGTTAATAATTGTAATGTAAAAATTTATTATTCTTCCTAGCTGGAACTGTTGTATAAATTGATACTGTACTAACCCTTTCACATATTTCCAGCAATTTTGATACATACATGTAGCAAATGTTTGCTACATGTATGTATCAAAATTGCTGGAAATATGTGAAAGGATCAGTATAGTGTCAATTTAACAATTGTAAAGCTTATGTATTGTAATTATTAATAAACTTTTTTCCTTACAAATCTGATTTCAATTTTGAAAACAAATAGTAATTGCTTGGGTAAGATCAAGACTGTAAGATAGGCGATTTAGTTCATTTCAGCGACATTTCTGCATGGCCGCATTTTCAAGAATTGATGCACTGGTGCATTGTTGTACAACGGCAACACACTGCAAGACAACTTGCCATGTCATTTTTTGTTAATGATATCCACCATTTAATGCATTAAAGAAAGCATTATATTCTCTGCTGACAATAGTATTGCGTTCTTTGAAATCAGTTAGAAGGATTCCCTCAAAATCTCAAAAAATTTTGGTCATGATCTTTTCAAATGTATCACCTTTGCTTTCTTGGGCCTTGGAGAACCAGGATGATACCATTCGATTGATTCTATTTTTGAAAAAGAACAGTAGTTTCATTCCCAGTAATAACTGATTCAACTCTCCCTCAGTCTTTATAAAGGAGTGAAAACTCTGCAATAACTCACTCACTGTTTCTTTTGAAATGAAGAAAGAAACTTTGGCAAAATCCCATCTTGTACTGACCTCATTTGTACCAAGATGTTTTGGTAGATCCACAACACTTGGTTTTTGATAGAGCACATCTTGCTTTTCATTCCTTGATTTTAGTCACCTATCTTCCCAAAGTTTTCTTCACAATATTGATGTTTTCTTCAGTAACTTCTTCAGTAAGCCTTTCTTGACATGGTTCATCTTCAATGGACTCCCTTTCTAATTTAAATTGTTTTGTCTATTTACAGTGGAATACAGAGAAGTTCTTCATAAGCAGCATCCAGGTGTTAAAGAGCATCTAGAAGCTGTTTATGGGGATACTTTAATCTTGATACACTTTTATCCTCTTTTGTAAAAATTTAAAATTGATCAAGCTGTGAATGAACATTTTCAAATGTATGTTATGTCAATGTAATGATATTTCTATTTGAATCCATTATTGAATCAACTATTTAGCCAATAACAAAATGATACACTACCTCATTGTTTAAAAGGAATCAAGCTGGAAGCTTTTGAATCTTACAAAGTGGTAACAGAAGTGACATAAGATTTTTTATTAAAAACAAACAGAAAATGGCTTCCTTATCAATAAATGAAAAAGATACAGAATAAAATTTCATTATACAGTAATACCTCAAACTTATGCGATAGATGGGACCGAGCAATAACCGCATAAGTCGAATTTGTGTAAGTCGGGGTATAATTTCGCAATTTGTGTAAAATCCAAGTCAGATGTATGTAAGCTAATAAATGTTCTCGTTAATCTTATCTGATCTTTTGATTCGTTCACAGTTACAAGAAATCACCACATAGAGTCTCTCAAGTCTCCGTAGATATAACAAACACAGAAATAAATTGTAGCTATGCATTGATTCCGCGCAACACGTCCGAACATGTAAGCTGAACAATAGTGTGGGGGGAGTGAGTAATCAAGAGTTCATGGTGCTCAAACAAAAGACAAATCGACAAGATTTGAAAATCACGTAACTCCAGGTTTGCGTAAGTCAGGGTAGCATAAGTCGAGGAATTATTGTATAATAATTAAAAAACTGGAAACTTTGAAATTATCCAAACATTTCCCACATAAAAAATTCATAAATTAACATTTAAATGAAAAGAAATAATAAAAATACAATCAAGCTATAGGTTCCTATAGTTCGGATTCCTATATCACGGCGAAAAAATTGCGACAGTATTCATACAAACATGATAAAAAGACTCCTATAATTTGGTAGAACATCATTGCCGACTCGTGTCGCAACAGGATTGCACAGACCGTTGAGTTTAAACAAGCAGCGAACCTACCAAAAAGCATTTATTATTTAACATCCATAAAAATTATATTTATATTAATGATGTCTCTAAAGTTCAGCAAATTTTTCGCAAAAAAAATATTTTATCAGGAAACACGCGAGCGCCATTCGATGGCAATCTCCACGACGGAAACAAGCTTAAGCAATGACGTAGTTAAACGATGCACACTCGGTAAGTAATACTACAATTTTTTGTTTATAGCATAGTTTATATGGATTATTTCCAAAAAATTATACGTATTTTGGAAATGTTAAGTCGAATTAGTCTAGAATCGATTAATTTTATGGAAGAAACCTTTCAAACAGCCATAGTCCATAAACTGCATACGTGCCGGGCTGTGATTGGCTGGACTCGTAAGAAATGGATTCATAAAAACAGGAATGTATTTACCGTATTATAGGGGGGTCGACTGTAATAAATTTTCTTATGCTTTAAAGTATTGTAATTTTATAAAAATACAACTAAAATAACTGACATATTGATAAGGAAGATTAGTTACTATAGAATATAACATTATATTATCATATAATTTTAATTAACTATTTTTATTATTGTAATTACTGTATATTTTTTAATTTGTTATCAAGTATAAAAACAAATATTTTTAATAATAATGTAATTTATATCTTATAATGTAATTTAATTACTAATATTTTACTTGGTATATGTGATCATCAGCTTTCTTTCTATCATTTGACCACCAACTTTCAGAAGGGCTACAACCATAAAGGAAGACATTCTGTTTTCTGGAATGCCCATGATAATCACAATATAACTAAAAAAAATAAACATATTTAAAAAATTCATTTTTATTAATTTAGAGTTTACATTTTAAAAAAATACCATAGGTTTTATATTCATGTTTCGGAGATATTGTAATAGAGCTTTTGTATGATATATAGTAGGATGGATTGTAGAAATTGGAGAGAGCCATTGCCGATTCAAGTCTTGACCACTTAATGAACATCTGTAACTGGTTAATAAATAATGATATATATTTGAAATACATTCATACAAAATAATATAAGTTAAATTATATTCTATGTATTTGAATTATAAATTTTATTTGAAAATATTAATGTTCACAAAAATAAATGGCAAAAGTTAAACTAAAAATATAATTTAAACTAATATACAAGGTCTGTTCAAAAAGTAACGGACCTTTTTTTTTCCGCGTAAACCAATGATGCGCGAGAGGCCTCCTTCGGTGGAGTTGTGGAGGGGACAGTCATGCACAGTCCTGAATTTTTTCCCGCCTGCAGGAAGCGTCAGTCGTTGGCAATCGGCCTATGAGTGAGGTCATGTAGTGCGCTCTCGTCGGATTCCACTAAGCTGGAAAATGACTGAACAACGTGAGCAGCGATATTACATCAAATTTTGCCAAAAACCTTGGCGATACCCAAGTGTAAACCATTCGCAAGATTCAGCAGGCTTTCGGGGACGATCCTCGAGGCCAAAAAAAGCGCGGCAGGTCCGCAGCAATATCAAAGGTCATGTTGACAGTTTTTTCGACTCTCGTGGGGTGGTGTGTCGTGAGTACGCACCACAAGGCCAAACCATCGCAAAGGAGTACTACCAGGAGGTCCTTCGTCGTCTTTCCGATACAGTGCGACGCAAACGACCGGATCTGTGGTCGATCAAAACTTGGCAGCTCCATCGTGATAACGCATCCGCCCATTCTGCGCATCTGATTCGGGCTTTCGTCGCCAAACATAACACTCCTGTGGTTCGTCACGCTCCGTACTCTCCCGACATGGCTCCGTGTGACTTTTGGCTATTTCCCAAGCTGAAAATGCCGCTAAAAGGAACCCGAATTTAGTCGAGAGAAGACATCGTGCAAAATCCGACGGACTGGCTGATGGCCATTCCAAAAGATGCATTCCAGCAGTGTTTCCAGCAATGGCAGGAACGCTGGGAGAAGTGTATACATTACCAAGGAAACTACTTTGAAGGGGATTAGGGTTTTGTACATCAAAATCAATAAATTTATTTTTGCCGACCAAAGGTCTGATACTTTTTGAACACACCTTGTATAAATACAATTTTTACAACTATAAAACTATAACTTTAAAAAATTACATGTTTTCTTTCGAACAGCTTTCATTATATAATTTTGTAAAATGCTTTAAAATAATTTCACAATATATTTCTGATCTTTAAATTCTTACTTCTAACTTCCATTTTTAATCATAAAACTTTATCTCTTCAAAGAATATCTCTGATAATAACTTAAAGATTTATTTCTAATAAAATAATCTTAAATTAGGAATGGTCCCATTTAAAGAACATTTATAAATTTTAAAAATTGGTAAGTGCATAATTACACTGTGTTACAATTGATTGAGAAACCTGCAGAAACATTAACACAATATTGCACAAAATCAACATTCACAATGATTTATGTGCTATAATATTTATTTTATAGACATCTACTATATACATAAATATGTGCATATATTGTATACATATTCACAAAAGCTACACTTATTTTTCTTGATCACATCACTCTCAATCCAATGGTTGACCTTTGACACAGCAATGTACTGTACATGGCTTTTTTCTCCACATTTCCCTTGATTTCTGCTGAGATCTTTAATACATTATGTGTACATACAAATTCTGATATGTAGAATACTAGCATTCTGGATTATTATTGGACAATTCCAGATTATCAGCTGCTTTTTGGAGGGTGCCAGATTACAGGACATTCCATATTATTGGGTGCTGGATTAACAAACTTTCACCTTATACCAGGGCTGTGGAGTCGGAGTCGTGGAGTTTTGGTGTTTTAGTCGGAGTCGGTAGATTTTTACGTGACTCCACAGCCCTGCCTTATACCATTTATTAACCACACTTCTGTGTGATTTTGTGAAGTAGACATCACAATCAAAAATTATCTACCACTTCCCAGAACAATGAAGGAATAAAGTGTTTCCTATGAATTGCCATTAATCTACTCGGATTGAAAGAATTACAAAGTCATCATAATATGCCAAAACATAGTGTGTGGATTTATCTATCAATTCTATCTCTACTCTAGTTAAATCCATTCCAATAAATTTTTCATTTGTTTATTTATTTTCTGAAACCAAACATAAATCTAAATTGCCAGATTATTTTGTGGGCTATGTTTGTTCACAGTTAATTTTATACAAAAATTTAGCTTAATTAAACTACAGGATCTTCATTACATTAGAAATTAATTTTGATTTAAATTAAATTAATCAAATAATTCTGGAAGAAAGAATCAATCTTGAGTGGGATTTGAAACCTCACTCTGGATCAATAATCTAGATAAGAGACTTAAAATTATCTAGCAGTTTTGGCTTAAATTTGGATAATGATTTAGATTTGCTTTCATATGTCCATGAAACTTCAGTAGGACACCATTTATGTGCAGTGTTATAACCACCCAACAAAATTTCTTGTGTTATCATTTGATATATCTACATGCATCATATGTTACATATCATCATCTAGCCATAATGAGTTTTATCCAATTACAGGATCTTCATTACAGTTCTCTGGACAACACTAGTCTAGTATGCTATAAAGATCAAGATTTTGATTCAGAGAGTCAATACTAAAAATAAAGTTTCATTTAAATTAAAAATGTAATTAATATTTTTATAAATAAAATCATTGGATAAAAGCATCTTTCTGTAATATCGCATCTTGTACATTCAATCAAATTAAACTGATACCAATATATAATTTGTAGCTCATAAGTATAGGTATTGAAAGTATTCAAGTTGATTTTAACATGGCTGATTCTGTGATTGCAACAATGGTTGCAACAAAGTTCTGAATAAGTTTGGCCATTTCTTCTGCCACCAGGTGGAGGTACAATAACTCTTGTATTTAAAATCCAGTATTTATGATTTTAAGATTCAATATTTAAATGAATATTGTAGAATGATAGGTGCAATACTGTTGTTGTGAAGCATTTCATCCACATGCTTTGTCACAACAGACTGAAAGTGCATTTAAACCCCATAAAATTTTAGTTATTAAAGTGTACCCATGCAAATGGAATAAATGCATCCCTCTTTGTATTCTACACATAGACTCCTTGAGATTAATTTATATGTGGCAGAAGAATGCAGCATACTAACAGTTGATTATTCTGTCATTATAAAGTTTCCAACAAAAGACATGTCCAACATTACGTTAGAGGCAAGCTGTCATTATTAACTGATAAATACAGAGTAAAATTTATGCAAATTACTTTGTCAAAAAGAGGTCTAAGAGAACATTTGTGTTTTCTGATGGCCAGATGTGAAAGGTTATGCAGACATTCCTTTCCAAGATATTGTCAAATTTCTGGCTAAATGTAACATCTTGGAAAACATGGTTTAATTAATTATTTTTTGTTTCAACTTCAGGTCTTGCTATAATTTGGAATAAGGTGGTTCAAAAGTAGTCCTAGACTCTTTTCACGAGAAAGTTACTCTCAAGCAGTTTCATCTTGTTTTGTAAATCATTTTATACTTCTATTGTAACTAGGGATGTAAATGATTTGGTGCAGGTTTTGGCACACTTGTCTCAGTATTTGATTTTAATTAGATTTTCCCAGCTATTACAGTGGAGTTTGTACTTACTCCCAATAGTGGGGATAAGTGCATCTACCAGTATTATTTTTAAAAAACATATTCTAGCTCAACAAATAACACTCACTTGAGTTCTGTGATATTTCATGACCTGTTGCTATAGAACCAGGTAAGTTATTCCTGCAATTAGTCTTTAAAATCAAGTAATCTTTACTCTATCTCACTAGCTGAAACTTTAAAAAATTTTGAAACTGGCAGTGCACTTATCCCACACAATCTTATTTTATGAATAAAAAATTATTATATCAATAAAAAATTTTATTCAATTATTAGATTAAGATATTAAATATATTTTATAAACTTACCATCCATTAATCACACCATCTGGATTAAGCATTGGCACAATTTTAAATATAAATGTTTCTCTTAATTTTTTTGCAACTTCATTATTACTCAATATAAAATCTATAGTTCCTAAAAAAAAGCATTTTATAATTAAATAATAAAATTTATTTGTATTCATTTTTGTTTAAAAATCTTTACCTTTCATGACCCAAGATGAATTGCTCTCTCCTGGATGTACTCGACTTGTCAAAAAAATATATTGTCTTGAATCTGAAAAGTAATTTATTTGGCATATTAAAATTTATAATTACAAGTTTGTGATATATATATAACAATAAATATTGCTTACTATTATGAGGTAAAGCAGTAATAGTTAATATAGGAACTGGATTTCCTGCCACTGATTCACATAAAGTATCCTTTTTAAAATATATAGAATCTAGATCTGCAGATTTTTCCCAAAAATAAATATGGGTCTAAATAAAATAAAATAGTTTTTTAAATTATTTAGTCTTATATAATTATAGCAAAACTTTTTCATATACAGTATTTCATAATTTGCTTCAAATATTTTATNTGAGGACTGTGTGTTGTGCTGAATCAAACGTTTTTGATACTAGATCTACTTCTAAAGTATATATTTTTTGGTTTTTATATTTTTCAATATATTTATTTTGTTTGTAAAAAATAAAGAAATCATTTTTAACGATACAATAGCCATGATTATAATTTTAAAAAGTTTATGTTAAACTTTACATCGACGAAAATTCAACGCAAAGTGACACGCAACGGAGAAAAATTTCAACACGGGATAGGTTAATATATTTTTTCGTACATAATCATTTATCCGAAAAATAAGTTATCCGAACAACCCCAGTCCCCAATTGATTTGGATAAACAACACTCTACTGTACATTTTTTCTGCATCAATACAGCAAGTTGCATGGTCCAATAAGGATTTGAGACCTCTGCAAGTCACCGTTTGGTATGGCACAAAGGATCTGAGACCTTTGCAAGTCACTGTTTGGTATGTCACAACCTCATGGAGGTCTTTAACATCTTGTAAATAACACGATGACTTTAGTTTGGAAAACAAAATAATTGCAAGATAAATCTGGGAAATAGAGTGGATGATTAAGCACACACTTGTTTTCAGGCCAAGTATTCCTGGACAACTATTGTCCCGTGAACTGAAACATTATCATAGAGAAAGTACCAATTGCCTAGTGATGAGTATTCTGGCTAGACAGAGACAATCCTTTGCTGTTATAAAAATACAATAGTTAGACATCCAGTCTTGTTATCACAATCAAGGGTTTCCTGAGCATATTTGAAATGATCATATCATGTGAATATTTGTGCATGTGATAATATGTATCACCATACATTTGCTGCATCAATATCACTGTCTTGTTTCCAAAGTTTAAAACAGAATTTAATATTTATTCTCTGCTCCATGGCACCTTCATCACTACACTATCCTAACAAAATAGTGGCAAATTTCTTACCATGCTTAGCATGGGACCATATTGTGTTGCCAGTATAGTGCTATGATACTATGTTATGTATTGTTTTTCTATAAGTTCTATGTTATTCTAGCATGTAAGCAGTTTCTGTTAATTTTGTATCAGGATCAACTTTTTGTATATTAATTTGTGTTGTATTCCTTTCACTCCCTGGTACCACCAGTTTTCTTTGTTGAACCAATCTGAACCTGCTGATTGGTTTGGAGTGTGATCACGTGCCAAAACATTGATATTTTGGTTAATTAAAATTCTTATTTAAATATAAATTTATTTTATTAGACTAATAAGTATATTAAATAACAAACCTGTAAAAGTGAGTAAGTATAAGGATAATGATAAGCAAGATAGCAGATATCCTTGGAGTACGGAAAAATAACAGTGAAAGTCAGTGTATAATATGGCTTACTTTTAATAATATCAACCACAGAATTATCACGGGTATAATGATTTCTATAATAACAAATATCCCAACCCGTTCTTGTCCATCCTTTTCTATTAATTAAAAATTCTTTAACAGAAAACATTAATGGATTCATTCCTGAAATAAAATAAAATTATTACAAAAATTTTGATAATATATTTATAAGAAACCTGATAAATTAATTTCCACTAACCATTATTAAAAAGACTATTAGTTTTTTCACAATTAATAATATTAAATGTATATGGCACTTGAGCTTCCATACCAGAAACTTGAAAATAAAACCATTGATGATGATAAGTTGTGTTCAAATCAGGGTTTAGTATCAAATTATATTCTCTTTCTCTCACCTGAAAATTTAACAAAATTACAAAATTTTTATATTGTAAAATGTAATAAATTATAAAGTTGATAATAGATCTCTTTCAGAACCTGAATCACTTTTCTAAGGTTTCCACTCTCAAATAATGATTCAAATAGTAAATGTGTTGTAGTAATAGAGCATCCAATTCTGTAACAAAGTTAAGAATATTTATTATTATTAGATATTAATTAGGATATTATAAATGAATTCATTAAATAATGATTTATTCCAGTATAAAAACAAATAACTACTATTACAAATAAAATGATTAATCTATGACTCTTTAATGTATTTATATATTCATACTATATTTTATGAAGATTTAACTTCTCAGTCTATTACAAAACTTTTAATTGAAAAATGGAAAAACAATGAAATTTTGATGTTAATTGTACCACTCATTCATATATAATATGTATTCATGTAAATCATATTCCATAAGAAAAACAACAGATTTAAAGTTTATTTTCTAGTTTTTTCTTTCTTTAAAGTGTAATGCTGTTATAAAATTCAATTCAAATTTAAATGACTTATAAAGATTTAAATTTTAATTCTTTCAATAATAAATTAATTTTACCTGAATCATTATCATATAGATGCTAATAACATTTCTATGCATTTGGTAACCATAATTTCTACACACTCGGTATGCATGAAGTATGATTTGCAGTGACTCCTTCCAAATGAAGCAGATAATGCTTAAAATGTTTAATTTCATTCATATATCATTTTGTTTTATAATCTCTTTTGTTAAACTTCATAATTAAACTTCTAATTAGGATATAAAATTGTTAACTTTTTTGCAATTTTGAATTTTTCTAGTAACATAATAGAGATTCTTTTTTCCACCAGAACATTTATTTTTTTTTAGTAAAAATCTGTTTCCATTCAAACATATATCAGTAGGTGAGTGAGCTGATAAGACTAATATAGTTTTTATGTACCAAGGTCCAACAATTTAATAAGACAGTTGTCATAAAATATAAAAAGAGAAAAAAAAACAGTTAAATATTGCATATATTTTATTCAAAATACAGTAGAGCGTCGTTTATCTGAAAGCCAGTTATCCGTAACATCGATTAACCGAAAGTATTTCGGTCAGCAAATTTAAATTTTTGCTAGGGCTGTGGCACTGCAATCTTTGGCTATATCTTGGGCTACTCCAATATTTTTTTTTGGTTTTATATTTTTTTTGGTGTGTTTTAGCTGGCAGCCTTGGCAATTTTGTGTGGCGTTTTCCTGAGGACTGTGTGTTGTGCTGAATCAAACGTTTTTGATACTAGATCTACTTCTAAAGTATATATTTTTTGGTTTTTATATTTTTCAATATATTTATTTTGTTTGTAAAAAATAAAGAAATCATTTTTAACGATACAATAGCCATGATTATAATTTTAAAAAGTTTATGTTAAACTTTACATCGACGAAAATTCAACGCAAAGTGACACGCAACGGAGAAAAATTTCAACACGGGATAGGTTAATATATTTTTTCGTACATAATCATTTATCCGAAAAATAAGTTATCCGAACAACCCCAGTCCCCAATTGATTCGGATAAACAACACTCTACTGTACATTTTTTCTGCATCAATACAGCAAGTTGCATGGTCCAATAAGGATTTGAGACCTCTGCAAGTCACCGTTTGGTATGGCACAAAGGATCTGAGACCTTTGCAAGTCACTGTTTGGTATGTCACAACCTCATGGAGGTCTTTAACATCTTGTAAATAACACGATGACTTTAGTTTGGAAAACAAAATAATTGCAAGATAAATCTGGGAAATAGAGTGGATGATTAAGCACACACTTGTTTTCAGGCCAAGTATTCCTGGACAACTATTGTCCCGTGAACTGAAACATTATCATAGAGAAAGTACCAATTGCCTAGTGATGAGTATTCTGGCTAGACAGAGACAATCCTTTGCTGTTATAAAAATACAATAGTTAGACATCCAGTCTTGTTATCACAATCAAGGGTTTCCTGAGCATATTTGAAATGATCATATCATGTGAATATTTGTGCATGTGATAATATGTATCACCATACATTTGCTGCATCAATATCACTGTCTTGTTTCCAAAGTTTAAAACAGAATTTAATATTTATTCTCTGCTCCATGGCACCTTCATCACTACACTATCCTAACAAAATAGTGGCAAATTTCTTACCATGCTTAGCATGGGACCATATTGTGTTGCCAGTATAGTGCTATGATACTATGTTATGTATTGTTTTTCTATAAGTTCTATGTTATTCTAGCATGTAAGCAGTTTCTGTTAATTTTGTATCAGGATCAACTTTTTGTATATTAATTTGTGTTGTATTCCTTTCACTCCCTGGTACCACCAGTTTTCTTTGTTGAACCAATCTGAACCTGCTGATTGGTTTGGAGTGTGATCACGTGCCAAAACGGAACTCCCGGATGTGGGGAAGTATAAATTCAATATCTCCACGTGTTCGGGACCTTTTGTTTTTTTCCTGGCTCCAGAGTTTACAACTGGACACCAGAAGGTCAGTGGAATGCAACGGACCTTAGAAGTAGCAGTAGAACATTAAGCAAATTTTTTCCTTGTTAAGTAATCCAAATACATCTCTAAGAAGACAAGATATATGAATATAGAATATGCTGATCATGCCCAGGAACTTCATAAGGACCTGAGTAAGACTATTATTTTTAGTTATAGACTTTAACTTTCTTAAGACCAGGGTAACGATCTGCCGCACCCCCNGTGATTTTTGTTATATGAATATAACAATAACTTGATTTTTGGTGAATTTTTGAAATAATATAACTTGTTTGACCTATATTGACCTTGGCCCTTCTCAACAATAAACGTAAATACGGGGGCGTGGTAACTGATTCTAAGAAGGTTAATAATAGAAACATGGGTGATTAAGTTTGATCCATGGACTAATGTGCGTCGAATAGGATACTAATATGTGAAAATAACTAAAAAGAAACGTGACAGCATGTTTATGCTTCATCTTGTACATAATTGTAATTATTGATACATGATTTCAACATATTATTCAAACTGGAATTGTTCTCTTTCTATGGAATCATATTAATTATTCACAACAAGGCTTATGTATATACAGTATACCCCCCTATAACGCTTAGATACGTTCCACGCTAATCGAATTTTACGTTGTAGGAATGATTAAATACATGAGCCAATCGCAGCCCGATAGGTGTGAACTTTACGGACTAAGGCTGTTTGAAAGGTTTTCTTCTATAAAATTAACCGATTCTAGACGAATTCCACTCAACATTTCCAAAACACTTATAATTTTTGGGAATAATCTGTATAAACTATGCTTTAAACAAAAAATTATAGGATTACTTACCGAGTGTGCACCATTCGACTACGCTGTTGTTCAAAACTTGTTTTCGTTGCGGAACAGCACACGAAACGGCGGCCGCAATTTCTGATAAATAATTTTTCGCAGAAAAATAACTTGACCTTTGGAGACATCATTAATATAAATAATTTTTATGGCCATTGAATAAGAAGTGTTTCTTTCACAAGAAATGTATAAAATTAGTGCTGTATTAGACTTATGGTACCTAATTTACATACTGTACAGACGATAGCAAAGTCAATTTCTCAATTTAGCCTCTCCGTAGCGTGGCGCAGGGCAGAGGAAAGTAGTTCGGCTGCTCATCCACTATTGGTCCAGATTCTATCAATCTTGTCGCGAAACAAGTCAGCAACGTTGTTTTAGGAGCTCCTTTATATGTATGTTGCTACAATTTTTTCGCTACGTTATAGGAATTGTCATTATAGGAACGCATGTTATAGGGGGGTCGACTGTATAAGCTAAAGAAACTAGCTGTAGTCCAAGCCTGTACATATATATTTTAATAAACCTGGTTTTGTTTTGTCTGAAATTGTAAAATCTTCATCACATTCCCCTTTCACACTTCAGCATATCCTGGTAAGCTTGAGATACTACACCATACTGCAGATTGTGACATACTATAAAATGCATGCATTTCTTGATACATAACATTTGTGTATTGATCAGTACAGAATACGTCTCATCATTTAATTGTTGGACATTGTATTTGATAATATAGCTCAAATATAAACTATGAAAGATTTACTATTAATTAAATTGAAAATTTTTTTAAGATAAGAAATAATGGTAATTAAAAAAAAAGACAGTACTTTGCAAACCATGCCATTTATGTAATTATTTCACTTAGTATTTGTAAGAAATAGTTTAAAATTTTTTAATGATGTATTTGAAATTTGAAAACAAATCTGTTTAATTAATGCTAAATTTTGCAAATATTAACTCATTCTGAACAATTTAGTTTTTAAATAAAATAGGCAAGTAAAAAAAAATACATTGTAATAATTGTTTAAAGTCCACCGAATTATTTTGAAAATGGAAATTTAGACTCCAAAAGAATTTGATCAAAATATATATTTCACTCTTAAAAGAAAACAATTTAATTTTATAATTTTTAATATAAAATTAAATTANTCTTCTATATGAAACATGAAACAAAAAATAAATTATATTATTTCAAAATAATTCAACTTACTTTTCTTCATCATCATTTGAAATAAATAATCCATATTTATTGTCTTCAGATATTTTTATGATATCATCAACCTCATATACAGTTCGTTGAACTACCATATGTTCCAATAATCTGTTTCCAGCGTGATTCAGAACTTTTAACCTAAATTTATAAAAATGAAAATTTTCCATTAATTTATTAATATATAAATATTTCCAATTGGGTGAACAATTAATTAAATATATCTATATTTATTCTTCAGGTTCCAATTTTTTAATTCTCTCTAAATAATTTATATTTTGAAAGAACGGAACAAGCTACATAATTTCAATATATAGAGAGAATCGGATACATATCCGATTCTCTCAATATATTGAAATTATGATATTTACTTATAGATTAGAAAACAGATGGATACAGATAAGCTGGATAAAGAATTTGATATCTACTCCACTTCCTATTTATATTCATTTTATTATTATAAAATATGAATGATAATATAAATTATTATCTTTTATGAGTTATTACTTAGCAATTTAAGCTATTTTGAAAAAATCATTAGTTGGCATGTACAGTACTTAATGAAAACAATTACATTCAAAAGAAAACCTGAAAATAATATATAAAAGAAGCTTAGTGCTTTTATAAGAATTAACCACAAATTTCGTCTAATGACCAATGTCTAGTTTTAAGAAGAATTCTCCTTCTTGAGTTCAAGATTATGAAAATGATGTGATCTAATGAAAACAAGATGTACTAATGGCTAAAGCTATAAGTATAGTAATTGGTAAAACTGAAAGTGCCACTTGGGTATGGAAACTTTCTTATAAATATGTAATATGATGGAAGATTTCAAATTAAATGATATTTTTGCAGATCACTGGATCAGATAATGACTTTGAATTTCATTGGACATGTATTTTGAATTATCAGAACTAAAATAAATGTAAAATCCATAAATAAAATAAATGTAGACTCTTGGCCAGAGTCTAGACTTCAAATTACATGATACTTTGAATTATCTGCTATTGAAATAACAAGGTTTTAAATATTGTATTATAAATATTAAAATTTTATAAAATATTATAAATATTTAAATATTGTTATATTTGAGTTGTTGATGACAAATTTGTTTATCAAAATGCAAGGAGAAACTGCAATTAAAAGTACTAACTGAAACTAATTTCAATTAAATTACCAGTAAATCAGAAAATGTGATGTTCTGATTTATTGATTAAGTGCAGCATAATTGTGTGTGAAAATCAACAGCAAATAGCAATCTTTCACGTACAGCAATGCTAAATAGAAACTGCTTGACATCACAGGTTAAGATTCTCAATCATACAAGTACAATGCACTTTAAGAAAGAGAAAATATGTACAAATATATATTGTATCTGTATATTTTGATAATGATTAAAATTATTTTTATAACAAGTAAAAATAATTTTAATCATTATTAATAATTTAAAATTTGTTAGCCAATGAAATTTTTATTATCCAATTTAAAATGTTTAAAATGTAACTAAAAATATCAATATTTGCCAGTATAGTCATTCACTTTTATAACATTCTTAAAATGGGCTTTTTGGATTAATAAACCAAAATGTTATGTCCTTCAAATCTGACAATCACCTGAGTTCAAGAATTACTAAGATGAGAATTTAATTCTCAGATACTTTATTTAAATGCATTTCAGATTGGAATTCTCACTGATGCCTCTTCAATAATAGTACAATCTGCAACAGAGCCTACACCAATATTTTGGACCCTTCGAAATCAATCAATCACAGTAACCTCTGTCGCAGATTGTACTTCTACTGAAGAGGAATAGAAAGAATTCTGATCTGAAATGCATTTAAATAAAATATCTGAAAATTAAATCATCTTCTGAGTAATTCTTGAACTCAGGTGAATGTCAAATTTTTAATTTGAAAAGTATATCACAATCAATGAATTAATTATAACTTTCATAAAAAAGTAAAGAATTATCAATTCTTATTACAAAAGCATCATAATAGCAAAATTTTATACCTGTATAATCCTGGATGTTTTTGATGCAATGGTTCAATATCATCACAACCTATACCACCAACAAGATCTGGATAAGCCAACTTTACAAAAGGATATACAGAATTTGTCTGTTCAGCCATCTTTTGATATACTTCAGAAATACTCATACTGGAATCAGGCTTGATTTTCTTGTCAGGCATAGGACGTGCATTAGAAGTACTCTGAATCTGTATTGCATACTCTGAGTTTAATGTAGGATATTTCTCATTTGATAAAGATTTATCATTGCATTTTTCCAAAAAATCCATTTGTGGAAATGAAGTTGATGGATTTAACTGTCTGCATAATTCAATACTAGATATATCCATTTCAGACTTACTTGCAAATAATGTTTTAGTTGGAAAAATTTCATTATGAGTACCATTTTTCTGTGCATAACAAACAGAAGAAGGTAAATCAAGAATAAATTTTTTTAAGTGTTCTTCACACGGTGAAACTGCATTTTTTTCCTAGCAAAAAAATAATTCAAATATTTATATAAGTATTTATAAATAATACAATCAAAATATAATCTGTAAAACATTTTTATAAATATAAAAATTCCAACATTAATATAATTATTTTCATTTAAAGTGATTAAAAAAAATTAATTTATCATTAGTAAAAATTTATTTATATAGTTTATTGAATGTACTGTTTTCCAATACTACATTAAGTTTTTCTTAATTAAAGTTAAAACAAAGTATTTAATTTAATATTCCTTTTTTTAAGGTACTACAACTTAAATTAGATGAAATACTAAGCTTATCAAAAAACTACAATATCAAAAGCATTCAATTTTATTTTATTTGAATAACACTAATAAAGATTTTAAAAATTGTTTTACTTTAAATGTTTTCAAAAATTGAAATTTAAAATAAAAATTGTAACAAAGAATAATAATTATAGCTCTCAATTATAAAAACTTTAAAGAACTTAAATAAACTATGTTATACAGTGAAACATTAATTTCTAACTTTGTTTTTATTATAAATTAATAAACCGTAAAAATAATTTATAGTTTATTGGCCTTTGAATTTATGCATACTTATCAAACATCAGTTCATTTTTGTCCTCTAATGCCTGTCACTTGTTTCTAAGAGGGTTGTCCAGAAAATAAAAAACATTTTGCAATAAAAAAATAATAAAGTAATAATTAATTAATTGATTACTCACTACAAAATTTTATTTATTTTTCTACATAGTCATCACAAAATTTAAGCATTTGTCCTAGCACAACACTGGATTTTGGATTCCTTCATCATAGACACCTGCCTCCAGTAGGTGTCTATGATGAAGCCAGAAAATAAAGAACATTTAGGCCTCCTATTCATTACTTTATGCCCACAGTAGTCAAATTGTGGCTCATGAGCTGCATGCAGTTCTTCTAAACCTTACTGTGGATCCCATAAACTTATGCGATTTTTTTTAAATGAACTTGGTCCATACTACTTATATATTTTGTAAGTTTTCTGACTATTACATAGTGTAATATAAACAGAAATTGTAAATGAAACTCACAACTTAACCTCAAATACGCAACTGGAAGCTTAGGGCATATTCATAAAGTCAAAGGAGTTAAATGATTACAGTAGAGCGTCGATTATCCAAATCAATTGGGGACTGAGGTTGTTCGGAAAATTGATATTTTGGATAACCGATTATGTACGAAAAAATATATTAACCTATCCCATGTTGAAATTTTTCTCCGTTGTGTGTCGCTTTGCGTTGAATTTTCGTCGATGTTAAGCCTAACAAGACTATTGTATCATTAAAAATTATTTTTTAAATTTGTACAAACAAAATAAATATATTGAAAAATATAAAAACAATAAAAAATTATACTTCAGAAATTAATTTAGTATCAAAAACGTAAAATATTTGAGTAGCCCAAGACATAGCCAAAGATTGCAGTGCCACAGCACTGGCGAAAATTTAAATTTGTCGACTGGAATTGTTTCGGATAATTGACTTTCGGATAATCGACGCTCTACTGTATTTTCCTGGTACTTTATTAGGTAAACAAAGTAAAGTAACTGTGATAACTATATAATATAAACAGAGGATGCAGCTCTCCAACAGGCATTTCAATAGAGGATGTCACTCTGATGTATTCCTGACAGGCAGTGTATGGCTCCTATTGTGAGAAGGTTTGACCAATCCTGCTTTATACCAAAGATGACAACAAGTTTAAAATATACTGTAAAACACTGAAACCGTTCTGACATGCAATCCAAAGCAAATAGCATAACATAATCATCAAGTGGTGGGTGCACAATAATGTATCCTCATATTCTGCTAACAACTTAAGTTCTACTTCAAAAATTTCTACTAGAAAGTTTTTGAGCATCTAATATACAATGTTGAGTCAGCCCCCCCCAGTGACTCACTTGTTTCCTAAAATGAAAAGGTTTATTGGATACTTTAATAGTGATAGGTTGAAAGAAGCTGCACTAAATGCCTAAATGAACCAGTAACAGATGTCTACAGGAATCCAAAAATCAGTGTCACAATATGATAAATGCTTAAATCTTGGTGGTAACTATATGCAAAAATAAATACAGAGTTCCTACTCAAATTTTCAATTTAAATTCCATGACTTTCACTGACCAACTCTGTAGAAATTCCCTGACCCTCACATCCCTTACAGTACAGCATATTGACAAAATAAAATAGCATATGACTTACTATGCAAATATGCTATTGCTTCTTCAACATTTTAATGAGTTATTTTTTCTAATTAAGAGTTATATAACTTTTATAATTGCTGAATAATTAAAATTAAAAATAAAATATTTTATTAAATTAAAATAGTTTATCCTGTTATTAATCCACAATCATAAATCTATGTGACTTTGAAAAAAATAAAAAGCTATTATTTTTGATTCATTAACAAATCCTGTATAATCCATGTAAAAAAGTAAATATTTATTAAATTCATCTCTTAATAAATTTCCTGAACTTTATAAAATATTAATGAACTGTGGAAAAGAATCAGAAATTGTTTTGTTACATAATCAAAATTATTAAAATAAAAAAATAATAAATAATACCATTTAAATTGAAATTATTTATCATCTTTTGTACTTCATTTTTTTTTTTTGCAATTCATTAACATCTGCCCCCAAACAGAGTGTAAATAGTAAGTGTGAGAGATTCCAAGTGTGTTAAAATATTTAAAAAAAATTTTAATCAATGTTAGATTATTAAGAGTATTACAGACTTTTCTCTAAAATTCATAATACTGCATAATTAATACAGCTGTGTTAAAATTTACAAATGACAATTGATATTGCTGTATATTATATTTGGGATTTAGTTTGATCCTCTGGCTCTTCTTTATTGTCTTACTAAGCTCAGTGTATTCAATACTTTTTATTTCTTAAACTTATTCTTGTTTCACGTTTTTAAAATAAGATTTAGTGTTTCTGATTGGACTTTTCCTGTATCACTCTTTATTGTCCTTCCAATCTTTATAATTCTGTTTTTTTCAGCTATCCATTATACACAATGATATCAGAATTTCTTTCTAAAAATTTTTTCAAATTGTTATTTGGAATTTCATACATTTTTCTCCATTTTCTTCTATGGTTTCACATATCAAATACTTTTCTCAATTTCAATCAATATTTAAAATCAGTTTTTAATTGCTAAATTTTCTTCTATTTTTTTGTGTACAAACTAAGGAATTTATGCTATTTACTAGTTTTTATTTTGTTAATTACACATTGCTGTTATATACAGTATTTTATCTACTAGAATATAACCTATTTCAGTAGTAACCTAACTTTAAAATGGCTGAGTGCCAAAAACTAAGTATAAGTATAATTTTGTTTTCTAAATAATATAAAGCTCTTACTTGTCAGTTTATATTATAATAAACATTTACTGGAAAATTTATTGAGAAAGTCAGGTAAAACAAATTTTCCTGTAACTTTTTTACTAGTTCATAAACTGACAGTGTCTTATATTAGATAGAAAATACTACATTTACTTGCATATAAGATGAGGTTTTTATTAATTTTTCACAGCTTCAAAAACCTAGGTCTTCTTATATGCACAAGCAAAAGGATTCTTTACATTTTTTGCAATAATTTTTGTGAACAGTGTATTTGCATTTTTTACCAGATGCTCATTCTCTGGTTTTTAAAAACAAAAGTATTTTATCTAGGTTGTTTGAATCATTCTTGTGTATTGTTAGGAGTAAAGATGAATAGCAATAGGAAAAGCAAAGCTTTTAAATTGAATTTCAGATTGAAATTCCAAAGTCACACAGGAATCCAATATAAGTTTTAATCCATTCCCATGTGAAAACAGATGATTATTCGAAAATCAGAAATCAAAAAAACTCATAAGTGTAATCAATGGAGAGTGGATTCAACTGTTAAGAATTGGCAAAAAAGTTTCCCGATTGTCCAGCTTTACACGAACAAATTATGTTGTTGATTTTACAAGATTTTTCCTTAAAGTTTATGATGCTAGTAATTTTTGCAGGACAATTTGTGTATTTACAGGCATTTGATATTTTATTTGTGATTAAACAAAATAAAATTAGAATTATATTAATAAATCTAATTATCTTTACTTTGATCTTTAAAATCACACCTTATCCTATATGAGAGATTGTCTTATATGCGAGTAAATACAGTAAATCATGTCTCATAAAACCTAATTCCTGAAGAGATCTTTGATAATTAAAAATGCTATTTTAAATTATAGAACTGTAGAGGTGCAGAATATGTCAGATCACAAGGCTCAGGGAACATTAAAGAGTCCCAGAAAAATTTGCAGTATAAAAAAATAATAATATGATAACAGACACGAAAGATAAAGTAGCATCTTGATTGTGCATAGACATTAATTGGCAAAATTTGCCAAAATGTGAAATCTTGTGTTTTAAAAGTAAAATTGGAATGTTATTTACTTTGTTTCTAATCAGTAACTCATTACATCACTGCCTACTTATACAGTTATGTGCTTGCAATAAGAACAAGTTATTCACAATTATGGAATCAGTTTTGATTTTTGCAAAAAACCAAAACTGAAGCAGAGCTTTAAAGAACCAAAAAAAAAAATCCCTTTTTATTTGAAAAGTCTTTTGGACACTAATGGGTAAGATTTTGTGTTAGCTTGAATTAAAATGAAATATTCACGCATTCCCCAGATGGAAAATTGCAAATTAATAAATGGCATTTAAAATCTTTTTCTGAATTGTTTCAATTAAATAGCAAAATATACATTTTAACATCATTTTACAAACATTATTTTTCTTTTATTTTTCATATTTTTATTATAAAATAAAAAATATTAATGTTAAATATACAGTGGAACCTCGATATATGACCTTAATCTGTTCCTGATGTTTGGACTTATACCAAATAGGACGTATAACAAACCATCCTTTCTCATAAGAAGTAATGTAAAAATAATTAATCTGTTCTCATGTAAAAAAAATGGCTGGCTTTAAACACCTCACTTTCCTGGGTAGTTCCTGCTTGATATTTTTTATGAGATCAGCATGTATCTTTTTAGCTTTATAATTGCTTCTGTTGCTACTAGGTTTGCCTTATGTTTCGCACATTTTAAGTGATTTTTAATGTCAGTTCTGATACGCTGTTGCCAGCACACTGTTTTTCAGTTATCCAAAGCAAAAGCAATTTCTCAACATAATCTAATGTCTTCGATCTCTGTTTAGAAATTGATTTAACCCCTTTCGCAACGTTAGCAGATTTAATAATGTCTTTATTTTTTACGACTGGCGATATCATCATTCTCAGAATACAGTACGCAACAGTTAAATCTCGAACATGCATGCCACCTTTATATTTCTCAATAATCTCTTTTTTCAGTTCCATTGTGATTCTAGTCATTTTTTAATTTTCTGTTGCTTTTCATTTGCCTTTTTGCAATTCATGATTAATAAAAATAATAAAATTTTACTTACAAATTAAAATCAGAAGAAATTTAACAAAGTTATAAACCATGGCACCGCAGATGTCTAGTCTGGCCTAGTACACCGACAGTGCTAATTGTTCATAGATGGCGCGTATAATTGAATTAAGTCATATACCGAGCAAAATTTGTTTCGTCCAAACAGGACGTATTCTAAAGCAGACATATACCAAGGTACCACTGTATTTTAAAACTTCTTAAGAATATGGTCACATAAAATAATAATAGTAATAATAATAAAGTAAAAAATTCTAAAGTAGTTAATCTTTTTTCAAAAAATTGGTGCATTTCTTAAATAATTTTTCAGAAAAAACTGTACAACTGTCATCATTGTAAAGAATTTTGTGTTTTTGGATGTCAAAATGATCATTTATTAGTTTCCCCATGCTAATAAAAATGAAATAATGTCTCAAGCGATGCTAATGACAACTTCAATTTTATTTCTGTTAATCAATGTATTAGATCAAGTTTATAATTGTATAAGCTATCCTATGATGAAAGGCACAAGGTTATATAAATCCAAAATTTCTCATCTTTTTCAATATGGGAAAGTCTGAATTTAGTCTGATGTACAGGTAACACCAGAAAATGTTGTATAAGAAAAAGTGATGTAACATATTAAATCTGTATTTGGTCATTTCAACATATTGTACATAGAGATATAGTTGAGATGCTACCTTTTAAATGGGCATCAGTGAGTTAAAAAGACAACTGAAAAAGAGTTATT
Organism: Centruroides sculpturatus; assembly: GCF_000671375.1. NCBI lineage: Eukaryota > Metazoa > Arthropoda > Arachnida > Scorpiones > Buthidae > Centruroides > Centruroides sculpturatus. The sequence goes on along the minus strand of NW_019384699.1, from coordinate 371,321 downwards.
TTGTAAAATATCCAAAATGCATTTTACTTGAATTCTGTATCTCAAGGGTGTCCATAAGAAGGTTAAATAAAAAAAAAGTTTGTGAAAGTCTAGCATCTGTTTAGTAAAATTGCAATGCAGTTATTGAACAATTTAAAATAAATTAATTAAATGGCATGGTTCCTACAAAAAGAGTATTTTTTTAATTATTATTCTGTTTAGATACAGTCAGAACATTTTAAAAATTATTTAACAAATTCACCATATCTGACAATTCTTTTGGAGTAGAACAAAATGATTTTAATCAATGTTTAAGAAAGGATACAAAAATAATCCAAATAACAGCAGATTATTAGCTATATCATTAAAAGAAGATAGTTTGTTATATTCTAAAAGATAGTCAAATCAAATTGAAAAAGAAGTGAAAATTTCTAAATGCCAGTTTTCTAACTAGCCAAGGATGTAATTAAAACAAAAGAAAAATACTAATGGAAAATTTAATGAATATTTAATTCATTATTGAAATACTTAAATCAATTTAATTGTATATAATTCATTTCACTTACAACTAAAGTTGTTGTAGATTCTAATTCTGGAAAAAACTTTTTATAAAATTCCATGTCTTCTGTTTCAAATGTTTTAGAACTATTTTCACTTGGAAAGGAATCTTCACTCTGAAGAAGAAAGGAAGATAATATATGTATATATGTTATAAAAATGAAATATAATCAATATTGGCATATTTTAAATAACTTCTATTTTAATATACAAGCTATTTATAATAAAGTCCTTGAACAATTTTAAACTATAACAACTTTGTATGTATACATGTTAAAAATATATTGAAAATGACATATAAAAGCTTAATTTCTAAGGTTTGTTCTATGAATTAGTGTTGTTAATTATGTAATTTTATTTTCAGATCTTTTAATCAATTTAAAATGGTGACAGAAGAAAAAAAAATACTAACTCACAAAATTGAAGTTACATTTATAAAGAAAGTTAAAAATATCAATAACTACGAACACTTACTCAGATTTTTTAAAAATGACATATAAGTTATATAGAAATGATCACTATATGATCAATATTGGAATATTAAATGATGAAGTGTTAATCTTTAAAATTTTCTTTAATTTTAAAAAATTTTACAAAGAGTAAATAATTTAAAATATCAAAAAATTTAAAAACTTCTTACATCATCTGAATCTGAATCTGGATCTGAATTACAAGGAGATATATCAAACGTCATCCCACTGTATACTTCTTTATCTAAAACATTTCAATATTTAAACCCATAATACTATAAAATGAATATTTATGAAAAATATAAAAACATTTAATTATTAGATTTACAATAATCAAATATATGTCTATAAAAAACTTAAAATTATTATTTTGAATAAACATAATTATTAAAAAAAATTTTTGAGGAATGACTTTTTGTTAGATATGTGAGATCAGCCGGGGGTACTCTAATCCGGGGAGGATTTGTTTGTACCACTTATTCGACACCCAGTTGGTAAAACTAGTTCTCCAGGTTTCAGATCGAGAGATCCGATCCTAAAAGTTCTTATAGGAGGGCTTTTAATAATGATCCAAATCGCGAGATTCGGATCTACGTCAGGATTCCTTGACACCAGTTAATCAAACTTATTATACGCGGATTAACACGCGTTTGCGATCTGATTCGGAATAAATTGAGGAGACATTCTTATAAAATAAAACAAGAGTAAATTTAATAAATCTCAAACAAACGAATACAAAAATTTCGATTACAACCATTTAGCGACAAACTAGAGGCTACGACTTAATCTATGCTAATGCGCGTTCGAGAGAGAGAGCTCACAAAATGATTCTAAACATACGACCTGTTAGTTGTCGTCGTCTTCGTTTCTGTAGGTAGAGGACACCTTGTAGATAGGGCTCATATTACTTTCATGCGGGAGATCAATTCGTGCACAAAATATAAAAATATCACTTCTTCTAAGTGTAGACTTGGACTTCGTCTATCGGACTCCGTTATGGGCGTTGGCCATCAGGAGGAAACTGCGTGGAGTTTGTATGCTTCGGATCTGTCGAAGAACTCTCCGAATTCTGACTAATCTCTCCTTTTATTTCAAAATTTTCGTCCAATCATCGTCCAGTAACTCTTTCGTGAGAACGGATGAAAGGGGGATGAATGAGGGGTAACCATTTCCCATCTGAGCGAGATTTTTAACCAGATACGGAAAAAACAGCGGATGTTCTCTTCGATGAAAGGAAATAACATTTGTTATATGGTTTTTCCCACGTCTAAAACAATATTGTTTTCACAAAAACGAAGTAATATTTTGTCGATATTTTAAACATATTAATAAAATTATTAACTTAGACCCAGGGCCTTTCGGATCTCACAGATATTTTGATTTTCAACTTGGTCAGCATTAAAAAAATTTGATTCCCTATTCCCATGCATTCTTTCTTGAGAGTCCAATTTATAACATTATCTGTAGCTTTCTTTGATATCTTAGAGAAACTTTTAAAATTTCATGAAATGAGCTTTCTTTCTTTTTTTTCTTTTTTTTTTTTGAAATGTTATCTAAATTATTCAGTCAGTTCTTTATTTTATTTAAAAGTTCTTTTATACCAAATGCTTAAACTAATTACAGTTTTTCCCAGTATCTGTGGGATTGGTTCCATGACTCCATATTCATAAAGAAAACTGTAGATGCTCAATTCCTTACATAAAATGGTGTAATATTTGCATATAACCTACACATATCCTCTTGTATATCTTAAATCATCTCTAGATTACTTGTAATATCTAATGAAATGTAAATAGTTGTTATAAAACTACTGTATAGTTTAGGAAATAATGATAGGAAAAAAGTCCACACATACAGTATCGACACAACCATTAGGTCTGAGTAGCATCATCAGCAACATTTTTTTCTTTCAACACTTAGAGATTGCTTCCATTTAATGACCTATACCACATATTTAAAAAAATGGAAAATATTAAAATACAACCAAATTCAAATTTGACTTTTTGGAATTTTAAAAATATTCTCAATTCACAGAAGAATGAATCTGCTGATGCAAAATCTGCAGATACAGAAGGGCAACTGTATATTCAATTTGTTTGCATCAGATAAATTTTGATATATTATAATATATTATACCCAACCTATCACCATTTTCCAGAAACCAATTCCAATATAAATTTTCAGTACCATTTTGTTTTCTCAAATAAGAACAATAATATTTCAATCTAAAAAATTTCTCTTTGCATTGTTGTAGTGAAAAATAAAATTTCAGTTATCCTTATCTTTTTTAACTAAGTACATTTATGTCTCTTAACATTAGTATATATATTGGTGTTTTGCCTATTTTATTTTATGCTCTCTGTTTTCTAATTTCAATTTTATTTTTCTATTTCCTTTTTGCTTTTATAAACAAAAGGTTTGCTTTTTATTAGTTTGCACATTACCATAGAAAAATATTTTATCTAAAAACTCCTGGTGTTATATTTAAAAGTTTCATTTACAACATCAATTGTTGTGTTTTTAATCTCAATAATTGGGATAACTTATCTATTTTATATTATACTTATACATAAAATATAAATCAATTAGTATAAAATAATAGATAAAACAGTATTTTATGTTAATAACATGAGGGTTTATACTTAAGATTCATTTATCCCATTTGGATACTTAAGCATTCATAACATGTATTCAAAAACGATAAATATTCATGTAAGTATACTTATCATATACATGCTTATATATATTTATCCATTAAATTAGATACAGTGTAACGTTTATACAATTCAAATTTTAAAAGACTTATATGTTAATGTTTTTTTGTCATTTGCATAACAAAACATTTTTTTATTACAAACATAATTTTATATCAAATCAATCATTTCAATTATTGCATTTGAAATAATTCTTGACAAAATGATTGAAGTTATACAAATATCACAAATCAATACGTTAACTGAAAAACAAGTTAATAGAAATCAATAATTTTATTATCCATTACACAAAATGATAACATTGTTATACACACAATTCTTGGTTTACAAGTTCTCCATTTAAATTTTCTTGGAGATACAATCTGTGAAAAATATCTCACCATTCATATAGTCAATCTGGACAAAGAAAACAATTATCTGAGAGGTAAATAGCAAAATCTATTCAAAGAAAAATTTCTCTCTAACTCTGCTGATATAGTACTTATTTTCTAAGTATTTTCTATGACTGAGATACATATGCATTCTCTCTCCTTCTATAATGTATACATTTCATCTATATTTTCCTATCTTTTCACCTGGCTCTTTTATATGTCCTTTCTGTCTTTCATTTTCGCTTATTTCAATATAGGGAATATAATTACTATCAATAATAATCTCTAAACCAGTTTACAAAGTTTACAAATTTTTATATGCAACATTGAATAATTTTATATTCAGATGTGATATAACACATGTTATAATTCACAAAACAGAATCATTTGTCTTTATTACTACAGTAGACCCCCCCTATAATGCGGATTCGTATATCGCGGCAAAAAAATTGCAACCATATTCATATAAAGACACTAAAAGAGACTTGTAAAATGCGGTAAAACGTCATCGCCGACTCGTGTCGCGACAGGATTGGTCGAATCTGGACCAATAGTGGACGAGCAGCTGAACTACTTACATGCTACAGAGAGTTTAGGTGGGTAAGTTGAGTTTACTATCGTCTGTACAGTATATAGGCCTAAATTAGGTACTGTAAGTCTAATACAGTACTGTAATTTTATACATTTCTTGTGAAAAAACATTTCTTATTCAACGGTCATAAAAATTATTTCTATTAATGATGTCTCCAAAGTTCAATGAATTTTTCACAGAAAAATAACTTATTGGTGTGCTGCTCCGTGATGAAAACAAGCTTAAGCAATGGCGTCATCGAACGGTGCACACTCGGTAAGTAATCCTACAATTTTTTGTTTATAGCATAGTTTATATGGATTATTCCCAAAAAATTATACGTGTTTTGGAAATGTTGAGTGAAATTAGTCTAGAATCGATTAATTTTATGGAAGAAAATCTTTCAAACAGCCATAGTCCCTAAACTGCACATGTGTCGGGCTGTGATTGGCTCATGTATTTAAGTGACTCGTACAACACGGAAATCACATAACACGGAACGTATCTACCACGTTATAGGGGGATCGACTATATATGTTATATAATGCATGCTAAACATGCATTAAACATGCTAAAAAACATGTAAAAATGTTTCAATATATTTTTTATAATAATTTTTCAGTACCTAGATGAGTAAAGAAATTTTCTGTAATGTGCTGCTCCGCGATGAAAACAAGCTTAAGCATTGAAACATATATTTCTCTATTTATTGTGTATTTTTAATTTATGTAGTCATTTCCAGGGTCCATAGGAAATGAATAATTTAACTTTTAATAATTTATACAATTATAATTAATTAAAATTTGTACAAATATAGTTAAAATAAAAATAATATTCAAAAGTTAATAATATTTATAATTTTTAAAACTAACTACCTGGACAAATTGAACTCTCACATTCAACATATTCATTATCTTCTGGAATTGAAAAGTATACAGGACTTAAAAATGAAGCAACAGGTAAAACTAAAGGTGGAAGGCATCTTTGGATAATTAAGCTTGCTAGTGTTGCAAGTTTATCCCAGTTTTCTCCTACAACTGGCAATGTTTGACACCACTGTAGTAGACAAGGTGCAACCTGTACTTCAATTAATGCTTCTCTTCCATTCTCTTATTAAAAATAAATAAAATATTAAGAACATCAATTAATTGAGTTGTTATTATTTAACATTTACTTACTAGTATAAGAAAGACGAACAAGAACCTGAAGAACACACCGGAAAACTTTCACTAACTTAGGACCTTTTAATTTTAATCGAGACCAAATAGATGGTTCAAGCATTTGTACTAAATGTCCTAAACCATTTAGCTGAATTATCTGAAGAACAATTAACTCTGTAAAATTATGAAATTATTTGAAAATTTCTTGAATAATACTTTTATATAAATCAAATATGTTAATTCTAAAATCTAATATATAAAATATTGTCACAAAAAAATATATATCAAATTAAAATTATGAACAAAATTCCAAAATATTTAAAAAGTTAGTAGTATTAAAATATTTCATTGATTATCAGCAGCCATTGAATAAATAAGACTAACAAATCATATTAAATTCTAATTTTAATTCTACATAATGTTATGACAATAATACAGAACCAGATTAAGATACTTAAAACCTGGAACAAATTTAATTATGCAGTAAAAAAGTAATTTTAAATAAAATGTTCCAAATTCAATAATTTTAGCACTTTATATTTTACCATGATTTAGAATTTGAAAATAGTTTTCCAATTTAAATAATAATAGTAATGAAACATCAAACCATGATGTAACATTTCCTACAAGTATTGTCTGTAAATAGTTTGCCTTTTAAAATTTGTTTTCTGTAGTTTTGTATTTATGACCAAGTGTTAATAGGGCATTATTCTCATTATTATTAAAATGAATAAAAATAATATTTAAAAATATGAATTAAAATAAATATAAAAAGTTATATGATTTCTTTTAAAATATAAAAAAAATATTACAATTAACATATGCCATTTAAAAATACTTATGAAATATATAAAATTATGAATAATGTCAAGACAGATTTATTAATTTTGATCTGGAATCATTACATTATATTATAATAGCTTTAATAAAATTAAAACTTTGCTATTTAACTACTTTCAACTATAAAAACTTACTAGAGCGAGTTGCTGCAGCCATAATATCTAATGCACTTGATAAAATCAAAGAATTCTTCTGTTTATAATCAATTAATGATAATAAAATTGAAACTAAACCTTCTTTTCCCAAAACTGTTGCATTCATATCTGTAAAAAAGTAGAAATAATAGAGTTAAGTTTAAAATTAAAACTGACTATTGGCATAGAAAACTGATTTATAGATTATTAACTGAGGCAAGATGTTAACTACAAATATTCATACAAATTTTTTAAAACTTTAAAAAAATTTTTTTAAATATCATCTACTTTTATTTCCAATTTTGTTTGATTTTGGCCTATAAATTATTCTTGTACTGACTTACAAAAAAACAATAAATAAGAATAGTTTGACAAGATATTTAAAAATTAATAATAAACTAGTTATGTTGTACTATTCAGCTTCTTATAATGATTTACTTGTATTGGAATATTTGTATTTGTATAATTTTTATAATTCATTATAATTTTTGTATAACAAAACTAATGAATGAATGAGAATAAATCATCTATTAAGGGTAGTATTTACGGTCAGCACTTTTAGACGTATTATAATTAATAATTTTTTTCAAGTAAGATTATTGGTATTATTTGTCATGTCTAAAAGGAAGGCCTATTCACCAGTCAGTCAGTCGAATAGTAGATCTAAGATTTATTACTCTGACCCATTGGAGGAGACAAGGATTTTGGAGTTACTTCAGGGAGAACTTGATATTAAGGATGGGATATCATTATTAATTCAACTAAATTTAAAGCAAAATACTAAATTGGTAGGAATGATTGTAAAATCAATAGAATTTTCACCTGGGAAGAAAATTTGGACAAAGCTATTGTTAATTTAGAAACTAGACTTGAGGATTTAAAGAAAAAATTTGCATACAATACAGGCAAGGTTCTATTGGAGAATAAATTGGCTGAGTTTACATTAAGTCAGGAGTGATTTGCGTGTTTCTGGATTACCTGAGTCGGAAAATGGTAACTTGCAGCTTAGAGATGTAGTATTAGAGTTTTTCGAAATAAATTAAGTGTTAATCACGTTAGTTTAGAGCAGTGCTATAGATTAGGTCAACAACAGAATGATAGAACTAGGTTGATTTATTGTAGTTTTTTGGATTATGGTGATAAATGTAAAACTAAAAAAGCAGCATTTAAATTAAAGGAAACTAGGATATTTATATTGGATGACCTTCCTCCTCTAACTAGAGGAAAATAATTAATAACTTTGCTAGAGAAAAAAAGAGGATGGGAGCTTCAATTACTTATTTAAATAATACAAATGCAGTAAAAGTTGATAACAAAATTTATAAATATATTATTATTTCTAAGAAAATGGAAGAGCAAATTTCAACTTGACTGGGAGTAGGTACGTCAGTACTTTCATGGAATTGTGAAGGTATTATTGTAAATAAATCTACCGTACTTTCTGGCATATAAGATGACTCCCGACTTTTACAGTTAAAATATAGAGTTTGGGATATACTCGCCATATATGTCGACACCCGGAGTATAAGACGACCCCTGACTTTTGAGATGATTTTCCTGGGTTAAAAAGTCGTCTTATACACCGGAAAATACAGTAATTCTTTTTGGAATTTTTTGCATACTTTTGATATAATTTTCTTAATGGAGACGTGGTGGGATGATAGGACTGCTATTCCTGAATTTCATAACATGGATAACTTTTCTGTTTTCCAGGAAGCAGGTTATTGAGAGACTGACAGAAGTCATTTTATTGGTGGCTGGATGTTATTGATAGCCAATTCTTTGAAAGTGAATATTTTGGAAAAAGACAGGCATTGGATTATTGTGGAATTAACAATAGGGCATTTAGTAATTTCTTTTTGTTTTATGTATATAAGTCCTGCTCTATGGAATACTATTTGGACAGAGGTAATTAGGTTGGTTTGCTGTTATAAGATAGATTTTTTAATTGGTGATTTTAACACTCGCATTGGTGTTAAGCTACAAGAATGGATTTATGATTGTAATGAGGATCTTGATCAGGATTGGATGTCGAGGCTATCACAAGATACAGTGATAAATAATCGTGAAAGATATGAAAGATTGGTGTTGGAATTTTATGAAGATGCGGAATATATAATTTTAAATGGTAGAGGATCATCCGTGTTTAAAGGTTATTACATTTATGTGGGTGAAATAGGATGTTCTGTAATTGATTTAGCCTTGGTTAAGTTAACTCAGTTATCTTGTGGTTGTTCGTAACGAGATTTGTAAGTCCACGAATAAATGTTACAAATAGGAACACAGGAACAAAAACGTGTATGACTGAATATTCCTTTAATGCTCTCCGAACATGGTTCTTTTTTCTTGTTTTGTTACAAAGATCCCAACTTAATGGGTTTCTTTACCCTATTAACCTCACAGGGAAATAGGTCACCTCCTATTCTCGTACAAGTATATAATATATGCACATGTAACACAAAACCTTGGTAACAGACTTAAGAACTAATCTTATGTCTAACTTAAAACTAATATAACAGGGAAACGATTAGACTTAGGAAAGTGTAGAAAGTATAAAGAGATAGATAGAGAGTACTTGGGTCCATGTTGATTGATCAATATCTTCGCGAGGTGCCCTTTCACAAACATGATCTTTTATTCTTCTTTACTGATTCAGCAATTCGTTCTCGAGGTTCTCCGATTCTTTTGGTTTTCCTTAGTCCCTCGTGCTTCTTCTTCTCTAACCTCGACAGTCCTCTCTTATATCTGCCGTCTTCTTCCCACTTCTCTCTTTTCGAGCTTCACTCACTACTCTGTACATCTGTTCCTTTTGAGGTCCAGCCAAAAAGTGTTCTCCTCTCTCTTTTCTTCTTGTCTCAGGCTATATTTTCTTTCGTTTATTTCCCCAAATTTGGAGAAGCACTAATACCTTACTCCTTTGTTTCACCCTTGGTTCTGAGAAGGGGTAAGCCTCCCCCCTCAAGTAGTAATGGTCGACATTGAAAATTCTCGAAGACAATAGAAAGAAAGTAGAATAGAAATAAAATTAAGAATTGTGAACTATATACAAATTACAATATGGCTGACAGCCACAATCTATTGTAACAAGTTTTTCTGTATTAGATAAAGTACATAGTAATCATTTTCCAATTAGCGTGGTTTTAGATTGAAAATCTAAAAAGAAAATTAGAGAATCATTTAAAAGGTCCATGGGTAATAGAGAGAGAATTATTTTGGAGGGAAGAAAATAGTGAGATGGTAAATCATAAATATAGTGAACTATTGTATACAATTCAGTCAGTCAGTATTAATGTTTAAGTTCTTGGATTAAATTGGATTGATTTAATTAAATCCTCATTTTCAGACTGGTGCCAAAGGCTGGTTGGAACTTCCAATTTTTCGTGGTTTGATACAGATTGTAGGTTGAGTATTTGAATTCTTTTGCACTCATGTTAATTTTGATGCTTTTCATGTAGTAACTGAATTTAAGGCTCTGACATCGGTCAGACAGTGTTTTGGTGAAGATTATTTATCGGTTCAATCATATAAGCAATTGTTACAAGATTATAATAAATATCATTGTATTTATAGTTTTATTATTAAGATAAATGGCTAAAGGAATCTAATTTGTTTAGTCTAAGATATTATTTTTTTCAGAAGTTTAACCACCTGGAGGTGTGAATATAGTATATTAGTGGATGATTTAGTGCTTGACAGTTGGCAGCATTTATGGTCAGCACTTTTGGTGTATTATAATTACTAATTTAATTTTTTTCCTATATTATTTTATAGAATTTTTGTTTGCATTGACTATTCACTGCCATTTTTGCGTGTATTTTTATTTCTTTTGTGGATATAATTATTATTGTTGTCAGTTTTGTTTATTATTGTATTACTCCTTTTTTTCTTTTAACAGGCTAATTATTATGCGCTGTACTGTTAATAATAATGTACTTTGTACTAGAATTGATACTGATGATTGTAATGTTTTTTTCTGTTGTAATAAGCCTGTACATACAGGGTTTCCATTGTACCATTAAATAAAATAAAAAATCATCTATTAATCTTAATTTTATTATTATAAAGATAATGACAAAATAATATGCAGTAAAAGTTATGAACAAATATTTGATTTTATATTTAAAAAATTAGTTGCACAGATAAATAAAAAAATTTGTAATTTTAATGATACTGTTCCTGTTTGCTCAATATTATAGGATATATACCATGTTTGTTCAAACATTTTTGGTAAATAAATCTTATTTTGATTATTAGAACAATAAAAACATATTTGAATATATTCAGAATTTTTAGAAATTTATATTAAGAAATTTTTTATTGTTTTCTTATACAATTTATTTTTAATTTACACTTTTTACTCATAATGAATATATTCATTATATAATCTGTATGAAACAATATAGTCTAGATATTTTCCCTGTAAAAATTTGTAAAAATGCCTTCAAAATTAATAAATAATTGTAAGAAAATTAATTTTTCACAAAAAGTAAAATAAAATAGTTTGAAACAATATCTCTTAATACTATTTGAAATTATTCTTTACTGTAGAACAATTAAGATATTCTTATAAACTTTAAATTTTTAAAACCAGAAAATTGAAAAATTAATTGCAATTAATTCTTGTTCAAAGAGATAGTTATAAAATATACCATAGCTGTCTGCTAATTATTTTAGTTAACTTAAAATGACTGTTATTAAGAATATGCTTCATTAATGTTATTTTATATTGTACACAAGTAAAGTTATTATGATAAGATTTTAAAGATATTGTCAGTTTAAAACTTTGTTAATTTTTTCCTCTGAATTCTTAATAATTTTATTAGAGTTGCTTTAGTAAAATATAAAATTTCTAATAATGTCAAATACATTGTTTTTAACCTTATAAAAGTCTAACAGATAAGATATTCTTAATTCATGAATCACATCATATTGAATAAATATATAAAATTAATTTTAATTACATTACTGCATTGTATTACTGTGGGTATGTTATATAAATGAATAATTTATAATCAGTACATTTTGTTTATGATCTAACTATAAATGTAACTTTAATTTCTAAAATAAACATATTATGTGATTAAAATAATTATAAAATTTTTAAAGTATTTTAATGAAATACTTACTATTATTAAGAACACATTGACAAAACCGAAGAATTGGTTGCAAAACTTTTGGTTTATGAATATAAAATTTAGCATGACTTATGACAACAGGTAATGTTCCCATTAGACGAGCTTTTACTGCAAATTTTCTATCTATAAAATTTAAATACAGTTTAATAATTTAATATCAATGACTGTAAATAATGATATTACAATAATTGTACCTTGATTTCCTAATTTTGATAAAATATTATAAAGTGAGGCCATAGCATCATCAGAAGAATGTGAACTACTATTTACAAGTACACGCAAAAGAACATGAATCCCATTAAGTGATAGAATTGTATGATATCTTTCTTGAAAAGCTATAAAGTAATAAAAGTTTTTATATTTTAATTATATTATAAATCATAAATGATCATTTTTAAATTTTACCATTTTTGGATGTTAGCAATTCTTTTAAAATCAGACAAACATTATTAACAACTTTCACATCTTCAACATTCTGGAATAAATTTAATATTTAAAGAAAATTAATATATTTAAATTTATATGAAAACAGTTCTATTTAATGTAAGTAAATTTAGGAAAAAAACCACAAACACAGATTAAAAGACATCATTTCCTATAACAAACAGAAGTAATAAAAGATATTAAGAAATCCTTTTGATTTCCAATTCTATACTCTTTTCTTTTTTAATTTTCTTTCTTAATTTCTATGATTACATGAGCTGAATTAATTTTAGTTTCAAATTTATATTTAAATATAAAATTCTTGTAAAATTATATTTATTGGCTTAAGTTATTTATAAACATAAATAAATAATATATTACAAGGAAAGGCAACCAAACGACCACCTGATTTTTAAACATTTTGTGTTTATAAGTTTATATGAAATTGACCTGTACATAATAATAATAATAATAATAACAACAGCCACCGGTTTAACCGAGTATTACCCACTGAACCCAACATAATAATAATAATAAACCTCCCTCCTAAGCAGTTTCAAGAAAAAAAAAAAATTTCAGTTATTTGATTTATACATCCTAGCACAAATTTATTCACAAGAGTGGGTAATGCCATAGTTATATTTTAGCCTACAAATCTGTATCCCATGGAAGTTCAAATGTCAATTTTATTTTTAAGAATTTTTTAATTTTATTTTTGAGGAAAAGCTGAGTTTTTCCATAACTGATTTATTTATTGGGCTGCAATTTGAAAAAATTGTAGACCTATAAATGTCCACTGTCTATCCTTAATCTCAAGAACAGTGTTAGATAAATGAAATTCAAGACCAGATATGGGGCAGGAGACCCAGATTAACTATATGCAAACTTCTGATGCAAACCTAAAGTCATATTATTTAAATTCAAAAATTTCTCCTGAAAAGAGGTCAGGCATGACTCCATTGCTAACAGAAAAGTATGATGTACAGGAGCAAGACACTACAGTACTAATTTGAAATGAAGAGTATATATTTTAAATTAAATAATTTAAAAATATAAAAAATTGCAGCTTGGCATTGTGATGATGTCACAATAAATAACTGCTCATTTATTTTTGCTATTTTTACTAATTTACTTATTAAATAAATAAAGTAACTAATTAATACAGTAGAGTCTTGATCTCAATAGTTCAAGACACTCTAAGTTCTGAAAACTTACTTCTACTATGTAGCTACATACTAAATTGTTTTTACCTCTCAGGCTACAAGGGAAACTTGTATAGCAAAACCAAACAACTTTTCCATTGGCCAATTTCATTTTGAACAGATAAAGCCAATTTCATGTTTAAAGAGTTAAGCCAAAGTATATGTACTCAACCAGAACATTTAAAAATTATATTCTTGGGTAATTCAAATCAAATGTGTGATGAGACAACATATACCAAAATTGCAATCAGACCAAACAGTTTAACATCAGTTTTCAGTTTATTACATTGTGAGATTATACAGTTGCCAAATATAGTAATAATAATAATAATAATAATAATAGTTAGGAAATTCCTGAATACAGACACTGACACATTTATTTAATTTTAGTTTTGTTTTGGTTGCTATGCCTTGACTCTGGTCCGGCATAGTACACAGCCACCGGTGTGAACCGAGTATAACCCACTAAACCAACATAATAATAATAATGCTTATTGATTGTAAAGTAGCAACACTTAGTAAGACTCTTAGAACATAAAGGAGTAAAAGAAACAAAAAGACCAGTTTTAGAAATGTCCATACTATTAACAAGTAAGTATGCATAGTTGTCTCCTGATATATATTAAAATAATTATATGTAGTTATATGTTAGAATAAATAATAGTATAGTTAAAGAGAGTCTCGTCATTGTCCCAACAATATTCTTTATTTAAAAAGTTCTTGTTATGTAATTTAAATTATTTGGAATTATTTCATTGTATATAGTATTGTGAAAAGTTTACATTTCAAATTTAAATTACTAATATTCCAATGTTCCAATAAATTTTGATTCTATGACATTGAGATAAAATATTCAATTATAAATTTTGCAACATCAAAAAAAGCATTATTTATTCTTTTAAGCAAAAAATTTTTGAATATCAAATTCTTTCTATAAGTTAATAATTTAAAATATTATCTATTTATATTATTGACATACTTTAATTATTTAAATCAATTCAAAAATGACAAAAGAAACCAAAGAAAAATAATGACTTGGTTGAATTCTATCATTTGTTTAGTATACAGATATCCCCCATATAATATGGTAGTTGAGTTCCAAAAAAGTGCAGTGTCATTGTCATACAAATTCATGTTATACAAAATAAAGGACTAGTATAAAACATAGGTTCAGTTTCAAAAGTTAGCAAAAGTATACTATTCTTTTTTGTAATTAAGAAAAATTTGTTTATTAAAACAATCAATAATTAACACCACAATCAAAAGTATTGCATGTTAATATTAATTTTTCTTCACTGCTAAACACTGTTAAATGAGGACTTTTTTGTTTTTGGCAAAATATTGTCATCTGAGATTTCCTGTTGATCTTAATCTGAAGTATCAGCAACATCAATTATTTCATTGTATATAGTATTGTGAAAAGTTTACATTTCAAATTTAAATTACTAATATTCCAATGTTCCAATAAATTTTGATTCTATGACATTGAGATAAAATATTCAATTATAAATTTTCAATTATAAATTCAATTATAAATATTCAATTATAAATTCAATTATAAATTATCTCTATTTTTTCATAAAATCTTAGGCAAATACAAGCAAACAAAAATATCAAAGTTTTTGAAAAGTTTAATCTTTTTATGTAATAACTTTTAATTTAATCTATAAGAACAAAACACAGCAAGTCTTTTAGATTCATTTAAAGCCCTATCACCAACAACAATGACACCTGGTTTAGAAGAAAGCTGGAATAGAAATAAGAATAGGATAAGTAATAAGAAAAATTGTATAGTATAATCAGTTCTCATTAAAGAAAACCAGGCAAAAGGCACAAAACAACATTGAAAATATCAATAATCTAAAATCCATGGGCAAATATGAGACGACAAACATGCCTATGTGAATAAAAAAATATCAAATGACAGTGTTTGCACTTTAAAATTGTGACAATGAGGATATTTCCAATTCTCAAATCATGTTAGAGCAAAACATTGTTGTATGAGGGATACCAGCATCTTGTTAATTATAACAAAATTATTTAATGCAGATATTTAGAATGTTCATAAAATAAAAATATATTAACAACAACAATACATTTATTATTAAAATTATACAAACCTCCAATAATGATATTAGTACATCAAAACCTCTGATTTCTTCTGATACTAAATATTTGCATGCCTTTTCTAAAAAGAAAAAGTATCTATTAGTTTATTTTTATCAATATATATAATAAACATTGAAGTATTTATTTGTATATGCTAAAAATTTCATTTATTATAAAATTATTAGTTATTATATGGATTTGAAAATAAAATATTTTTACTTCTAATAAAACAAAGCTTACAAGTAAACAGTTCAAAATCAAATCAATTCAAACAGCAATTATTTTAATTATTGAAATTAAAATATTTAAATATGCTTATTTTTTAGATATTACAGCAAACAGGAGAAGCTTTTATAAGAACATCTGAGAATTTTTTATTATTTTATTTATTTATTTTATACAAAATTAGGAATTGCCAGACTACAGATGATATCTACCCCAATTAACAAAAATCCCAATAGTAAAGTACAATTAAAACCAAAAAAACAACAAAGAATAAAAACACAGTATATGTTAATGCATAAATGTATCATAATTTAAAAATTTGTAATAAAAATAGAGTTAAGACAATAAACTATAAAAAATAATACAAATTTTAAAAATATATAAAAATATTTCACTTATTGTAAAGATCGAATATATTTTGCATATATAACTAAAATAAAACAATAAGAAAATAAGATTTTACTTACTAATTAACTTAAGTACTGAAAAAATTCTAATTTATGACAGATATAAAATATTTTAACATTTGCTTTTGAAACAAATAAAACTTTCCTGCTGTAAATGTTCTACTTGTTTCCTATTCTCTGCGATACAATAATTGATCTGTGTGACATTGTTAGACATAGATGGGGAGTGAATATACAAGAAGAACTGCAGGTAGATTGAGTGGGTATTTTTAAATAAAACCAGTGTGGACATATTAAACCATTAAAATATTTATAAAAAATAATTCAATCAAAATATTTTGTGTGTTTTTTAAGGTCAGAAAGACTGATTTGAGAATAATATGATATACCTAATACTCTGCTTTAAATGTTTCCAGTGTTTGCCATTTGACAACTGTCAACATTACTTCACTTGGTATTTTAAAAATTCTCAAGCTATTAATTATTATTTCAACATAAACAAATAAAGTGAAATTATGACATAAAAGGGTAATAGATATGCAACAACTTCTAGTCCAATATTAACAATTATTTAATGTAAATTAATAAAATAATTTAAACTACAGACATAAATTTAATTTTTGATTTGTGAATGTAATGAATTTTGTATCTCTGTTGTTTGTGTGTGTGGATATTTATGGTTATCTATATTTATTAAGCTTCTAATTATATAAAACATTTTATGTGACATTACCAAGTTATTTTATAAATTGTATTGTTGTGTAATAATGTCCCTAGGCATACTTTGTACACCTACAATGAGATCAATCAGATTGAACAACACAAATTTTGAATGTTTGTTCCTGTTCTGAGAATGTGTTTGAGTTTTTGGTTAATTTCATATGGCTGCTTTCTGTAATGTGATATGTGTGCTTTATTAAAACCTAATGTTTCCAGATTATTAGTATGTTTTTCCCCTTTGCTCATTAATCTTATGATTCCTAAATGCTGGTAATTTTCAACTTACAACTTGACATATTTATCTAATGATGAAATAACATTTTTAAGTTCTGATTATCAGACACACAAAACAGAATTTTAATAATAAATAAAATTAAATTATGAATAAATTATATTTGGAATTAATATATATAATATNACTTTACTCAAAGGTATAATATTAAAATATAAGAAAAATGGGTTAATTTAATAAATTTCATGTTGTAGATTTTGAATAATCTTAAGGACAATAATGCAGAATCCACTCAAAATCTATTATTCAAACTGCAAGTAAATTATAATGTATTAAAAGTTAAAAAAAAATAGCAATATACAACTTACAATTCAGCAATCAAATATAAATAATGACAAACCATGCATTAAAGCAAATGAAGAACCAAATTGTTGTATTAACAGCAGAAAAATAAATTAAAACTGAACCAAAAGTTTTAATTTATATTGCCAACTAAACCACAAGTTTTAAATATAAATATATTTCAAATTTCAACAAATAGATATTTGACATAACAAAAATAAAATTAATTTGCTTACCTTGTCCAGTAATGATAAGTAGCAATTTAGCTGTATTACTTCTTAGAGAATCTAAATAAATCACACTTCCAATAGTGCCTTTTTGCAATTGTATATGTAGTCTGTCCACACATTTTTGCACTTCACTCAAATTCACAGTACTAGTGCTACATGCATTATACAAGCAAACAAGCAATCAAAATTAATGTTTAGATATTTCAGATTATACAAGAGAAATTTCAAATCATAAAAAATTTTCAAGTATGTGAAATTTATCAAAATTTTCATTTAAACAACACATCTGCATTATTAAACTATCTAACATGCCATTGTTAAGTTAAATAATAAAATATTTTTTAGTAAAGTTATTTTTATACATTTTTATTTTATATATTCAATACCTCAGTTTTAATTTATTAATATAAAATAGAATACTTTTTATTAGTATTTATATATCTGAATTACATGTTTGTAAAAAAGAAAATCCCAATCTATAATATATTAATTGAAAGAGGATTTCAGTTTGTCTGACTTAGTTTGAGTAAACAGCAGGGGCTAAAAGTATGATTCAGGTATCAAATTAAAGCTCTTGATAATCTTGTAGATGATGTCAGTGAAGAGAAATTTGAGAAAGGTGCAGGCACAGTGAAGTGGCAAAGATACAATGTTATGTCTGTGGGACAAACATATCAGGGTCCCACCCATTAACTTTAGTCCAAGTAACTTTTTGTGTTGCAGTTTCATTATTATAAATACCAAGACGAATAAATGTATATTTTAGTTACTATAATTATTGTTTTTATCATCATCTTTTAACTCAACCTCACCAATCTCCACCTTCCTCAAAAACCTGAGCAATTCCAGGCACATGCAGCTAGTCATAATGAATTTTAAACATTTAAATTATATATTATAGTCTAAGTTACATCATTACATCATATATAATTTTTATAATTTAAACTCTGATGCAACATAAACATAGTTTGATCTTCATACCAAATATTAGATAAGAGGAAGTAAAGACACACTGAGTGAGGTGTTAACTTATGTTTATTGTCATCAGACAAACAAAACAAAAAAAAACCATCATAAACCCGCTACAAAGTTCAATTACACTAGATGTTGTGACATCTTGCAGCACATGCATGGTTATAGACTGATCTTAAGGCCCACCAGTGGCCAAGTGGTTCCGTTCCCTGAACACTGGAAGTTTGGTTGTAGGTTTGTGCTTCACCAGGACAAGCTGGTCACATGGAGTTTTCTGGGTTTTCTCCATGTGTGTAATGCCTGAACATGGGCCAATTACCTTTAAAAACACCTGCTGGAAGGCATCCCTCCTAGGCAGATCACCCAAGTGTTGCATTGCCGTAACTTAACAAACAACAACAAAAATGAACAATGTTAAAGGTGTGACACTAGACATACATCACTATTTGACTGTTTATATAGGGCAACCCACACACTGGGTAAATCAAGTATGGGAGTGTTGCATGGCTCCAAGGTTGTTGTGAGGAGACATTCCCATATAAACATGTGTTTCCAGTCACTGCAGCATTTGAGTAGCATTGTTTGAGTCCATAATATGTTGTAGTTCTCATTTGTAGACTTTTGCCAGATGATAATTTTAACTTAATCAAACAAGACACAGTTTGTCCAAAAATATTTTTTGAAAACCACCATTTATTCTAATCACGTCTTCCAGAATACCTTTGATGACCGGACCTTTCTTTAGAGGCTAGTAGGCCATAAGGTTAAAACATTCCTTAAAAAACACAAAAAATATCCAATTAAAACAACAAAGTAAAAAATTGGAACTGATGGATCTTACAGATGTCTTGAGTTTTCATTCTGTCCAGTTAAGGAATGTTTTAACCTGACGGCCTAGTAGCCTCTAAAGAAAGGTCCAGTTGTAGAAGGTATTCTGGAACATATGATTAGAATAAATGGTAGTTTTCAAAAAATATTTTTGGACAGACTGTGTCTTTTTTGATTAAGGTTGTAGTTCTGTACAAGCAGTTATTTTTTGCAATCTCTGGGGTACACTTTCCTTTCACCACGTCATCCTGGTGTTCAGCTAGGCAGTAAGTAAGTACTTGTGTTGTGGCCCCAATGTACCTTGTGTTCACCCCCATTACGAGATTCTCCAACAGTACAGCACAGATTCCCAATTTTTCAAAGGTGGAGAATTTATCCCAATCATTGCAGATGAGTCTGTGCAAATTTGGTAGTGGAAATAGGTGCAGGAGAAAGTTATGTTGCCTGAATATGCAGCAAATGCATATGGAAAGGAGTCTGAGGTACAGTAATGGCAATTGAACTACTGACACCTCCCTCTTGTTGTGTAGTGTTGTGCTTGGAAATAGAGATCTCCTAACCATGCTACACATATGTGTGAACTTAGCAGGTGAAAAACAAGCTGTGTGTACTTCCAAACTGATGGTGTTTAACTCAATGTTTACAAGCACTTGCATTGATGGTAATAAGAATGCTCTTCTAATGAGGACAGTGATAGTGGCATCAACATATTGCAAAGGTTGGAAAGCATCTGATTAAATGATATGAGGCACCATATTAAAATTATGGAATACCGAGAATAGTAATCCTTTAGGGGATCTATGTATGTGCAAATCCAAGAATGCTATTGTCTCATCAACCTCTCAGTAAGAACCATCTGATCTGTATCCTCCCACACTATGAGAATATCATCAACATAATGCAAATACAATAGTGGGTAGTGGATGACAAGTGGAAAATTAAATACAGTGGGTGATCGGTTAACGAACATAATCCGTTCCAAGACTTTGTTCGCTATCCGAATTGTTTGTTAACCGATTATCGATTTACCATAGGTTTCTAGGGGAATTTGATTAATTCGTTCTGGAGACCCCCAAAAATAAAGAAAGTATATACTTTTTTACTACGTTTATTCATATGTAATAATAAAAATACATATATACACGGTCTTGCATTTTTATTAGTCATGTTTTTTCTGTGTGTGGGGGTTAAAGAATCTGTCCAATGTCGATTGCTTTTCTATCTTATTCATAATTTTTCAGAAGTAACTAATAGCATTGTAATTGTAGAGATCCCTAGGCCTATTAACCTCAACTTGATTTGGATGCCATTTTAAGACCGTTGTTCTGACATCCTCCTACTTCTTCAAAAGATCTTTAATAGCAGATATCGGCATAAATCCGCATTTTCAGAAGAAAACGTAAAAGAATTGTTTCTGTCAGAAATACAAAAGGCTGGAATTACAAGGGAGAGTTTCAAAGTTCGGGGGAATACTATCCGATCAGTATATACTGGGTAGAACGTCGATTTCGACGTCTCCCGCGCTCCGAAAAGTTTCGAATTGTTGCCTGAAGACAAAGGAAGACCAATCGGTATTCGTTATTTTACGTCGCTTCTTGTGTTTGTTCAGTGAAGTGTTCGTTATCCGAACATATGTTCGTTGTCCGATCATAAAAATCTTTCGCGAAAGTGTTCGTTATCCAATTTGTTCGTTAACCGATCTGTTCGTTAACTGATCACCCACTGTATTCTGCATTCAATTTCTCTCATGATCAGTTCTGCTAGAACAGCAGATAATGGGGAACCCATAGAAACTCCGTTTTTGTAAATAAACTTTTCCATTAAAACGATAGTAATGGTGCTCTGTGATGAAGATCAACATATCACATATACCTAGCATCTATTGAACACTAAAGCCCTTCTTGAGAAATAAAAAATTGATAAGCATTACAGCTTCGAAAGTGGGCACTGAAGGGTACAAGGATACTATGTCCAGTTTGTAAAAGCTGTACATGCTGGTTCGTACCACACCAATGCCCTAAGTGATAGTGGATTTAGCAACCAAGGACAAGGGAGTAACATAGGGCGAGTCTGTGATCAGTATGCAGAGAAACTTAGCTAGTGTCTTTTCTAAGAAATAGGTAAGATGGGATATCTTGTTTACAAGCAGTTGCAACGGTTAGTCTGTCTTATGCATTTTTGGCTCAAAAAACAATCTGAGACATGCAACATTGGAGGAAGGTCAAGACACCCAGTTAAGACCAATATCACACCTGGTAGAGTTATGATTTTCCCCATTTTCTGTAAGACCATCGGTGTAGGGTCTTCACTTATCACCTATAATTGTGATTGGGAAAGGAATCTGTTGGCCCTGAGGAGGAAGTCTTCTTTACACAACACAAATTTCTCAAATAAGGACAAGAAATTTGTGCTGTGTAAAGAAGACTTATATTAGAACATTATATTCTATTTTTAAAGTTTTGTTTGCCTGATGACAATGAACATAAGTTCATTGAAAGCACTAGCAAAAATAAAAAACAGTTAACCCACATTAAGTATGTCTTTACTTCCTCTTATCTAAACTCTGATGATTCCATATTTTCTCAGTGTAGCAATAGAATATATTAAACAAATTCTTGGATCAGATCTTTAGCCAAGACAGACAGATTATAGTTATCTTTTCTGAGGAAAGGCCACATTTGGAATTCTGTTGAATGACATATTATCTTTCATTTTGTTGATTGAATACTTTATAACAACAATTTAAATCTATAGAAAGTTTAAAACTTTAAATACAATAGTTTTATCTCAAAGAGTTTCAAATTTGTTGAAATATACATATTATGCTAAAGTAATATTAATTTTATATTATTTTAAAGGACCTTGTTATTTGAAGACATAATTTATAGCTCTACCTTAAAAATTTGTAAAAAAATAAATAATTTTTTATAGAATTAAACTTTCCTTACATTCTGATAATTGTCCAAAATTTTCAAATATTTTAGTAATGTCTGTAGATACAGTATTATCAAAATATTGAGCGCAAATAAACTGCAACTTTAATTCTTTTAGAAAATTGATTTTTTCATTGTACATTAAGTCATCAGTTGGCACTTTTCTCAATATAATTTCAATTTCCTCTATTGTTATCTTTTAAACTAAATTACTTTTTTACTATCACTAGTTTAATCTTTCACTATTTCTTGAAGTAGATGAAAAGGGATCATTCCATATATACTATAAATTCATCTGTGTGAAAAGTAAAATCCTATCACTTTTAAGGTTGATTTCCACGTCATGATTTTGCCCAGACCATTGCCTAGCAACAACCCATTTATGAATGCCTAAATCATAGAATGAGGTTTACTCATTTCTCTTTTTTGACAGATACAGACAACATATAGGTCATCAACCACAGCCAATAAGAAATGTTTTCTACTTAAATGTAATATTTCATGAATAATATAAAGGATGAAGAAAGAAAACTCAAGTTTCCTAATAATTTGTTTTGAAAAATAAATATGTGAGCATTAATGTGTTAGCTGAACTTTTAAGCTGTGGAACTAAAACAATATTTTATTTTAAAAATCGAGCAACTATATATTGTGACATTGTTACAATGCCGGCTGCAATTTTTAATCATATTTTTAATTTATTCAATTTAAAATCTATGCTTGTCACTTCAAAGTAGTAGTGACTTGCTCCTGTACATCATACTTTACCTTTAACAATAGAATTATGCCAGTCATCTATCTAACACTTTTCAGGGGAAAATTTCTGATTTGAAATAACATGACTTCCAGTTTGCTCCAGAAATTCATATATAGTTAATCGGAGCATCCTGTCCCTAAGATTTCCATATCTGGTCTCATATATCTAACTCTGTTCTCAAGAATAAGGAAAAACAGACAGACGGATGATGGTGTGAATTTGTGTCTTAAGAATTTATAAGTCCCAATAAAATTAAGAATGAAATGTATATTTCATATTGCTCAAACTATTCATCTTAAAAAAAAACCCAGTCATTATTATGTTTTAATTTCTCAAACTTAATAACTGATTTTTGCTAACTATTTACTCTAAAAACAGTTTTAACATAAAACTTACAAAAACCATATTTTTGTATAATATAAAATTGATGACTTTTTAATATTGAAATATGTATTGTACATCTTTAGATAGCATAAGAATACAAAACTTGATTTACAGTAAAAATACTAAAACGAAACATAAATTATAATAATGATGTATGCTACATTTTAATATTCTGAAGACAGGTGTACACAGTACATTCATATTTATGTCAATGTACTTTAAAAATTATCATAAACTATATATTTTTACAAATGTTGTTTAAATATAATTAAACTATATTTATAAACAAATATATCAAATTTGTTTAAATATGTTATAACAACACTACTTTATTAAAATACTATATTCATTTTTATATACAAAATAACTATAAAATGTATTTAAAAATGCTTTACTGTACTTGAGTTTTCTTTTCAAAATAAATAAACAAAGTCTTTTAAATTTTTATATTATATATGATTTTAGAATATCATATAATTCAGATTAATTTTATATTCATTATATAAATAAATAAAAATGTTTAATTCAATAAATGCAATTAAATTTAATAGCAAAATGGTTTTCTAATATTCTTATATATATATTTTTTCTTTTTGAAATGACAAATGAAATTTATAAAAAAAATTTCATTCAGAAAATTTGCATGAAAAATTAGAAATGCTTTAATTTTATAAATGAAACTAAATAATAAATGAAATAATAATGAATAATAAAACTTACCTGTCCTCCATAGCCAGAATGACCTCATAACATTAACAAAGCTAGGCTAAGGCACTTGTTACAAAACTTTTTGTTGTGTACTAATGACAGGAGATGTTGTCATCTGTTTAAGAAACCTCCTTGAATTAGTTGGAAAATTCTGCTGGGCCTGAAGCCATGAAAGTTAAAATAAGCTACTTCCATTTCTTTCAGTCATGCTTGGTTTACAGTAAGTGCTTACATGACAATTTTATCTAAGCCAAATAAACATATTTTAAAAATTTTATCTATAATGGTCAAGAAATTATATTCATAAAATAATTTAAGTAAATTGTCATTTATGTTATAATAATGGTATTTTTCATAGCAATTATTAAATATTTGCNAATATAATTAAACTATATTTATAAACAAATATATCAAATTTGTTTAAATATGTTATAACAACACTACTTTATTAAAATACTATATTCATTTTTATATACAAAATAACTATAAAATGTATTTAAAAATGCTTTACTGTACTTGAGTTTTCTTTTCAAAATAAATAAACAAAGTCTTTTAAATTTTTATATTATATATGATTTTAGAATATCATATAATTCAGATTAATTTTATATTCATTATATAAATAAATAAAAATGTTTAATTCAATAAATGCAATTAAATTTAATAGCAAAATGGTTTTCTAATATTCTTATATATATATTTTTTCTTTTTGAAATGACAAATGAAATTTATAAAAAAAATTTCATTCAGAAAATTTGCATGAAAAATTAGAAATGCTTTAATTTTATAAATGAAACTAAATAATAAATGAAATAATAATGAATAATAAAACTTACCTGTCCTCCATAGCCAGAATGACCTCATAACATTAACAAAGCTAGGCTAAGGCACTTGTTACAAAACTTTTTGTTGTGTACTAATGACAGGAGATGTTGTCATCTGTTTAAGAAACCTCCTTGAATTAGTTGGAAAATTCTGCTGGGCCTGAAGCCATGAAAGTTAAAATAAGCTACTTCCATTTCTTTCAGTCATGCTTGGTTTACAGTAAGTGCTTACATGACAATTTTATCTAAGCCAAATAAACATATTTTAAAAATTTTATCTATAATGGTCAAGAAATTATATTCATAAAATAATTTAAGTAAATTGTCATTTATGTTATAATAATGGTATTTTTCATAGCAATTATTAAATATTTGCAAGATTATAAAGTATGTAAATAAAATTTATAGTACTGGTAATATTAAAAAATTTAAACTATGATTAATTGATTATAATGTAATTTAATAATACAATATATAGATGTTATATAAAATTTATATACTTTAGTATATAATTTTTATAGAGAGATCTAATAAAAGTCTAATGTTATTTAATTTCTTAAATTTGTTTATACACTTAAAGTTTTATTCTCAGATTTTGCCAAATTTCACTATAAAAAATATTTAAAATCATATGTAATAATTTATATTAAAACATTTAAATACTAAAATTTTTTGTGTGTTGTTTTTAAATTATCATTTTAAAAGTAAAACTATTAATTAAAAAAAGTAAATATAACACTATATTATTAAAACATTAATTGAGTTACTCGGGAAAACACTATGATAAGCACAATTGCCATCACCCAAACGTGATCTTTTGGCTCTTATTCTAATTATATCATCATGAAATTAGATTAATTATAAAATGCTTTCAGTAAAAATTGATGTTAGAATAAAATAAGCAATTATTTATTATGACATCGTCACAATAAATAACTGCTTGTTTTGGCATTTACTATTTTGTTTCCCTGAGCAGCTCAATTCTGTAATAATATTCTAAGCCTTTTATTTTAAATACATTATTTTTCCCAGACAATTTTAAATATTTTATTCTATAACTGAGAACTGGAAATGACAAAGGGTCTAAGCTTAACATAAGGATGTTGATTTTGTGACTAAATTTCAGTATTTTTTTCTGTTTAACACAAAATTTTGTCACAAAATCCATGTCTTTAGGCTATCCATGAAAAACTTATTTTCCTATATTTTATATCTTTAGCATGGAGAGTTTCAGTCATTTTAGCCATCAGTTACTGGAAAGCTTCCTGTGATGAATCTAGATAAATAAATTAATTGTTCAAAAATATTTAAGCAGTTGATTAGTATAAGATTTCTATTAAGATTGTTATTTTGTAAATTCATTATTTGTTTTTGAACATATTACTTCAAAAACAAATTGATTGACTACCATATTAAAGGTTACTGAAACTATAATTAGACAATCAATATTACTAATATTTCTTTTATGTAAAAAATATTATTTAAAAATAATGCTTACTCTTGCAAGTATAATACTTATAAAAATAACCATTATCCTTTTATATTTATAAATGAATAATTCCAATAGTTTAAATAAATTTTTGTTTGAAATCATTAAAATATTCCAAATATGTTTTCATCAGTATTTATATTTACTAATTTCAATTTACTTTCAAAAACACTAAGTTTACACACTTGATTAATTATAATTCGTAAATTGTTGTTTCTTCTAATTTAGTGAATTTACTCTTGATGTTAACATTTGTCAATAAATTATTAAAGATTTGACAGTTTTTTGAAAGTTGACAATAATAATCTTAATCTATAAGTAAAAAGATATTTGATTATTGCTTTTTAATATCATACTATTTACAAAAATTAAAATTATACAGTTTATTTGAAGTAAACTGCCACATCAAGTTAAAGATGAAACAAAATCACGTTGCACTTCAATTTCATTACTATTTATTATAAGGAATAGTGTGCAGATTTCGAAGTAAGTTTTCATATTTATAAGAATTCAAATTTTATGAATAAAAAAACCTGTGTAGAATTTTGTAATTTTCTTAAGTTTTAAACTAAAAGTAATTTTACAAAAAGGTTTTTTGAAATTTTAAGGAACTTCCTGCATATTTGAAAGAATGCTGGTACAAAAATCAACATATGCATTTCTCAATGGTAATCAATTAAGAAATTTTTATTGAGTTCAATTTAGACATTGATTTCCTGACAAAGGATGTTTATCAAAAACATTCCTTTTATAAGTTAGATAAATGTCTTCTTAAATACTTCTTAATTAAATAAAATAGAAATAGATTAAGAATAAAGTACTTCTGGGTGATTTAAGAAATCATTTCTTCTCTTGATTAGAATATAAACCAATGACTATACAGTGGGTGATCGATTAACGAACATAATCCGTTCCAAGACTTTGTTTGCTATCTGAATTGTTCATTAACCGATTATTGATTTACCATAGGTTTCTATGGGAATTTAATTAATTCGTTCTGGAGACCCCCAAAATAAAAAATATATACTTTCTTACTACGTTTATTTATATGTAATAATAAAACTACATACACACACAGTCTTGCATTTTTATTAGTCATGTTTTTTTTCCGTTTGAAATGGTTAAAGAATCTGTCTAATGTCGATTGCTTTTCCCTCTTCTTCAGGATTTTTCGTAAGTAATTAATAGCATTGCAATTGTAGAAATCCCCAAGCCTCAACCTGGTTTAGATGCCATTCTAAGACCGTTGTTCTGACATCCTCCCACTTCTTCAAAGGATCTTTAATATCAGATATCGGCATTAATCCTCTTTTTCAGAAGAAAACATATCTCGCCGAGTTTCTTGGTGTTCTTCATTCAAGAGTTCTTGGCGTTCTTCTGTCGTCAGATCCGTTTCAGGTTCCATTATGAACTCTTCGATGTTCTTTATTTCTCAGATGTGATTTTTGTTACTCCTTTAGCTGCTTGAGTCTTCTTGATTATACAGTATTTTTCTTAAATAAGATTGAACTGCGGCCTACTGTAGACCTGTTCACGCCATACTGCCCAGCAACATTAGGCATCTTCTGCCCACTCTCTACCTTTGCTATTATACTCTCACCTTTCGAAAAGAAAAACAGACGCAAAACTTAACGAGTGCCTACCCGACAGTCTCGCGAATACATAAAAGAATTGTTTTGTCAGAAAAATAAAAGGCTGGAATTACAAGGGAGAGTTTCAAAGTTCGGAGGAATACTATCCGATCGGTATATACCGGCTTGAGCGTCGATGTCGACGTCTCCCACACTCCGAAAAGTTTCGAATTGTTGCCCGAAGACAAGGGAAGACCAATCGGTATTCATTATTTTACGTCGCTTCTTCTTGTGTTTGTTCTGTGGGGTGTTCGTTATCCGATCATGTGTTCGTTGTCCGAACATAAAATTCTTTCGCGAAAGTGTTCGTTATCCGATCTGTTTGTTAACCGATCACCCACTGTATTTAATTTAATGAATATACTGTAATGTTAAAATAATGTAGATTTAATGTATTTAAAAACTTAAAATAGTATATAATAATAATTACATATAAGTAAATATTTTCTTTTCTCCTATAAATATATGTATATATAAACTATACTCTCTTCTAGGTCTGCATTCAAATAATGCACTGAATGATTAAAAGGTTTTTCCTTCTGCAATAAACATTGATTTAAATATGCCTTTGTGATATTTACAATAGTATTATTATTGATTCTGAATTATAGGAATAAATTTTATAACTGACAATAAGATATTATATATATTTATAGATAACATACAAAGTAAAGAAATAAGATTATTATATACAGATATTATATTATATTATTCTATTATGTATAGATGAGATATTGTAGATATTATATGATATTAAGATATTTTTCTATTAATTCTAACATAATTAGACTAATGCAAATTTGTAACAAATTATTAATAATTTTAAATAGAAAAAGCATTTTTAAGCATTCATTTGGTTTTGTTTTATTGTATATGCATTATATATACTTACTGATAATTCTTTGAATATAATCAAGAATTATCAGCAAGTGGCAAATAATAACAATTACAACATACTGTAATACTTATTTGATAATTGTGATTGGAATGTTACTTGCATTATAACTATACACTAATATTACAAATAGTTTGTTTAAATGCTAGATTATTATTGAATATAAATAATTTGTGCTTTTATATAAAATGAAAAATTTTCTTTTAAATTTGTAAATTTTTTTGATAACGATAAATTACATTTTGATATGTGAAATTTTATCTTAATTGTTATATTTTCAAAATTTTCAAATTAAATCAATATATTAAAATACCATTTCTTTTCACTAGTGAAGGATTCAATTTGCTTGTTTCAGGTTACAATTTCCATATATCACACTTTCAAGCATATAAGAACATGTTTTTACATCTAAGTATAAAAGCCTGTTCATATAGATGGGGCAAAATTTGGCACTATAATCTGCAAAATACCTAAAAAAACTTAACCATTTTTAAGAAGCTTTTATAGTACTGGAAGCAATATTTTTATTTTGGCTATTTGTTTTTAATCATTTACTACAGAGATGTCACTGAATAGTTACTGCATAAGTACTGTACATTTACATTAACTTTTTAAACCCAAGTTTGCACAAAATCACCTTATTCCATTCGAGACAAAATCAGGCAAAAGGAAAGTTGTTTGACCGGTTTTGCTATATATATTTATTCTCCTTATAGCTTCAGAGATAAACTCAATTTTGTCTCCAGGTACTGTACACAAGAAATTTTAAGAGCTTAAAGAGTTAACACATTAGTGCAAGTGCTCTTACATATGCCAAAACAAGCCGGCGCACATAAGAGTGCACTCCTACATGCGAGATGCTCTTATAAGCAAAGCATGATACATATTTCAAAAGAGCAAAAACAAAAGATTTTTACATATAAGAACATACTCTTATTTGCAGAAAAATACAATATGATTCGCAATATTTGACAGTCTCAAAAAGTTCATACGGAGTCATTTTAGGGAGGGCTATATCTGGCGAAGGATCAATCATAAGAGGTACAGTTCCTTTAATTTTTTGCCGGTACAAGTACACTCTACGGCTCCGTTAAGGTCCCAACAGTCTCATTCGGAGTTCGAATCAAGCCTACCTTGAAGATTCAAATTTCTTGTANATGCTCTTATAAGCAAAGCATGATACATATTTCAAAAGAGCAAAAACAAAAGATTTTGGCATATAAGAACATACTCTTATTTGCAGAAAAATACAATATGATTCGCAATATTTGACAGTCTCAAAAACTTCACACAGAGTCATTTTAGGGAAGGCTATATCTGGCAAAGAATCACTCATAGAGGTACAGTTCCTTTAATTTTTTGCCGGTGCAAGTACGCTCTACGGCTCCGTTAAGGTCCCAACAGTCTCATTTGGAGTTCGAATCAACACTACTTTGAAACTTCAAATTTCTTGTAAATTCTACTATTTGATAATTATAATTACACTAGAAATGGATTAAAAATCTTTTAAGTGAAAAAAAATTGTAAATTAATTGTTAATAGCTTATTAATTAATGAATATATCAATTGATACATAATACTTTCATATATGCCTATATGTAAATAAAGGCATATTTATTTACTATTTTTGATTTAATACAGCAATTTTTGAGGCGAAAAATAATTCCTTCAACTATAAAATTTCTGAAATTAAATTTTAAATGTAATTTTAATAAATATTAAATTAATTAAACTATAGAATGGTGAAAAGGATTTTCAGGAAACGCAACTCTCGAGTCATTTACACGAGAAACTTAAATTTGATATTTACATTTTTATAATCTCTTTGAATTACCTGCGACAGTTCCGAGTACAATTATAAATTCGTAGAGCGCCACCTGCCATTCTTAACTAAATACTAAAACAAGTGGTTTCCACTCTATCTTACTAACATTATATATAAAATTAGTGTTAATAAATACTGTATAAATTTATATAATAATATGAAAATACAGATTAGTGTTAGATATTTTTATTCATTACAATATTAAATTAAAATCTAAATAACTTAAACATGGTCGAATTAGACCCCGAAGCATTCTATACTTCTGCGAGTACCAATTAGGAAGTCGAAAATGCAATTTTTCGCTGATTTTTAGTGCAAAAAAAGGACTTTAACTATCACAAAAATAATCTATTTAGTCGTTCGTCGGAGTTGGTAATCATATACAATTATTAAATATAAACAGATTAACAATTAATTTATTTATAACTTACGAGATTGACTCTATATGGAATGATATATGCAAATCGTTCTTACTTGTAATGTGTATTGTGTAATGTGTATTGTAATGTGTTCCAGCTTTGCATTATAATTATTCTGTCAAAAATTAGCTTCTAAACAAAAAAAATCTAAGTATAATAAAGACTCGATTTAACGGACAAAATTTCCAGTCCGTATGTCATATGTGAAAATTAACATTCTGATAATTTTAAATTTAAATTTTTTTAATATATAATTAACAGGTTTTATTTTCAAATTCAAAAGTTGCCTCTGTGTTTATGTATTCGCCATAGTTCTGAGACTGTAATAAACAAGTATACCATATGAATCGAAATAAATAAGCAAACTTTTTTGTAAAATATACTTTAATTGTATATAACTAAACAAATAAATAATGTTCTTAAAAAAAAAAAAAAAATTGGTGCAATTTCTAATTATAATATGCAAAATTGGAATTATCACTATATCAAATTGCTGAGAAAATAAAAAAACTATATGTAATTTATGTATTTAATTTCCTTACATATTTCGTTTTAAAGATGTATATGAAGGATATATTTAGGGCCAAAATGAATTTAACTGTTTAAATTTCTGCTATTATTTATTATTATTATTTCATTTCTTATTGTCTTCTTGCATTCTGGGGCTGGATTGCTGTCCGTCTTCAGAGTAACATTGTATAGTACATCGAGAGATGAATTTAAATTGTAAATAGTTATTGTAAATTGTCTGTTTACGTAATTATTAAATATATGTTATATCGCTAAACTGCAATAGTTCTCTTCATCAAATTACACCATATACACACACCATATTATGTGTCTGTATTTGATGAACAGGGACTGATGGACCCGAATTGCACATATATGTACAGTACATATATGTGGGATTTGGGCCCGTCTCCATGTATATATGGCCGGATAAATCGAGATGTCGGCGTCTCCTTTCTCACCATTCAGCTTCCTTCTTGTGGTGTGGCCAAACACGATGGTCTTGAATAAAGGTTCTCTTAGTGCCCATAGAGAAAAAAGGGTGAAAATTTCCAAGTTTTTGAAACATGTAAATGTATAACTTTTATCTACGAAATATAGTGTCCAGAGGGTGCTTATGGTGTTGCAGCACCCCGAATAACAATGCAGTCAGCTTTGTTACTTTAAAATAAAAGTAAACGTAATACCGCATATATCATCATTTCGATTAGGTAAGGTTAGGTAACTGAAGTAATTCGAATATAATCGAATAATATATTCGGATAATGTTTATCAGAAAAACGTCAGAGGAATGTGTCTTTAATACCCAAATCTGCCTTGAGCGGCATCTATATTCTCAAAATCCTGGATAAACCATTGGAAATATATGAACAACGAGCTATTATTTATTGTGACAATGCCGAGCTACAATTTTTCGTCACAATGCGCTCAATTTTAAAAGTGTCTTGCCCCTGTACATCATACTTTTCCTGTTAACAACAGAGTCATATCTAACTCCGTTCTCGAGATTAAGGAAGGACAGACAAACAGTCGGACGTCAGTGGGAATTTATAGGTCCTCAATTATTCAAAATTTCAGCCCAAAAAGTAAGTTTGAATAAAAATTTATTTTCATGAAACTTTATTACCTGAACAATGTCCAATTCTTTCAGCAGAAGAAATGTATTTGGATAAAATGAATTTTTCGTCAGCAAATTTCTAAATTTCTAATTTAATATTAACTATGTTAGTCAGTTAATAAATGACTTAGATTTAATGAAGATTAATTATTATATTCTACTTTAGAGACATTTCAAAGAGAATTGCGATTAAAAGGTGTAACTTTATAGTCACTTAATAAATGTATAGAATTACTATAAGTAAAATTGCTATCAATAAATCATTCATTAAAATATGGCTCATAACGAAATTTGATAATGAAGTGATCCTTTATGTTTTTAGTAGAGTTTTAATAGAGTGTAAACACTTTAGAATTGAATTACTAACAGATTACTGAATGAGTAATGAGTAAGATATTGCCATATAAACACAATATCATTTAAAAAGTTTAGTTATTCGATTATAAAATGATTTTAAATTGTTTTCCATTTCAATTTAGGAAAATAAAAACAAAGTATTAACTAAGACACACTTTATTAATTTAATTAAAATCGAAATATTCTTATTAACAAAAGATTAAAACTAAACAGATATAAACGATATATATATATATTTTTCAAAGTAAAATATCAATAGAACGAAGTGTTTTCATTTTTTTATTTCGATTAAAAAATAGCTGCAAAAATATGTGGATAAAATCTACTAACTGCAGTAAGAATTTTTATTTAGCTTAATATAAAAATTATTTCTAAAAAGCCTCGACAATTTATATTTATAATCTGTAAACGATTAATAGTCACTGTAAATGGGATTGAGTTCGTTCCTTACGAGAATTGAAGTATCAACCAAAAGAAATTTTCACTTTAAAATATTTACTTTGTCTTTTATAAAAAGAAAATATATTTTACAGCATTTTATACAGTTATCGCTCTCATATTGCTTCAATGATCTATTGATTTAATGCTTTGTAAGAAGTTAATTAATTAAATTTGTTTGAATATGATTTCAGAGTTGTGGCTTGAATTCTTAATCAATCTTTCAATTATCTTGAAAAACAATCTCACAGTGTTTAGACTATTAATTCGTGATAGATTAAGGACGTTGATCTCGAAAAAGCAATCTCAATTATGTTGGATAACATCCATTGGCTTCGCACCTAAAAATATTTTTTTAACGGTTTCAATTACAGTAATGTTTACATTGTATCAGATTTCATTTAAGTGCAAAGTATTTCTAGTATTAAAATATGAAGCCTAATCACTGGCAATTGTACAGCAATAAAAATAATTATTTTTTTCTATTTGAAGTGTTTACAATCTTTATCTTTTTAAAATTTTATCAGTACAATTGTAAAATGGAAAGAGAGTCCAAGAAATATGATACTGTATATCTACCTTTAAAAAGTTTTCAAGTTTAAAAAAACAAACATGAAGCTAAAATTAGATTATATTAAAATTAAAAACATGTAATTAGGTTTTATTTAAACTTTAAAACATTTATATGAATATTATTATCTAAAATAATAAGGAACTTGAATAGAAATTTTAATTATTTCCAAACCTACAACAGGATCAAATGAGCTAATGTTAGTAAATTATACTTGCCAAGGTTAAATTTTTCTAAATGGTTCCAAAGTAGGATTAAAATAATTCCATGAATTTAATTAGTAAAGTGGTGAGAACTAATGGAGATAAATGAATCTTGATAAAGGATCTTTATCATCGCTATTCTTAATTAATATGCTTATCACAGAACTTAATAAATATGAAATCTGCGTAAATTATATGAAATGAATGCTTCAAACTATAAACTACAGTTAAAATGCACAATTATTATAGTTTATAAATTATATAAAGTTCATAAACAAAAATCTAATAAACTTAAATGTTTAATACTGATTTTAGTTTTGAAGTAGGCCTGTAGCCTATATCATTCACATTTACTTATTGTGTTTCGCAGTGCTTAAAGTTTATATCATTTTACTTTAATCTTAAATCGTAACCAATATTCTCATTCTTTTTAATTTTTTTATACTAGAATTTTTAAAGTTATTTCTCGGATTTTCTCATAGTAAACTTTATCTAATAATACATATAATATCAGAGTAGGCTAAGCATAACAGCGGTAGCCCTACATTGTTGAAATCTGATAAATATTCTAAATCTTTTTCATAAAATAAATTAACAATAAATATAAAAAGAAACTTTTGAAACAATTTTTATTATTTAAATCGATTTTAATATAATCTATTCACAGAAAAGTGATTTGACATTTACATACTCTTAGGCAAAAGACATCGGATATTCTGCAAAGTCTTCACGGTTCATAGCTTATGAAAGTCATTTATTTACTAAAGATAACTTTTCCATTAAAGAAGAGAAGAATATTATTTATAACTTTCGTCTTAAGTTCCGTTATCTCACCGAGAGGTTAAAAATGGAAAAGAGAGTTGATTTTAAAAAACATTTTGCTACGATTATGGTTCGTATAATCATTAGTAATTCCCAACTGGTAGATAAAAGTTACAGCAATTTGGAAATTTGCCTACGTAATATTTAATTTGAACTTCTTTAAAGCCCATGCCAAAAGAAATAGAATGAAAAGTGTAAAATTGTACGTAATTTCATGTTTATTTATTATACGTTATTCACGTTATTCACGTTAATCATTTTATTTATTTTTTAAATAGGTTCAAATGAAGCCAAGTATATGCAATGACATGTTTTAGAAATCATTTCCGATCTTGCTATACTTTGTTCTCTTCTGAATTGAACAAAGCAACGTTATTTATAAAAATACTTTGCTTACCCATCTTTAATTTTTGATATTATCGCCAGTATTTTACAATAGTTGTTAACAAGATTACTAATTCAGTACATACGATTAAGCTGTAAGGAGCTTTGTTTTATTTACTGAACTGGATTAAAGTTTTTATCCGGAAAGATGCCATTTGGCAAGAAAACTTTAATTCAATTGTTAAGATGCTTTCCTACAAATAACTACTTTGTAATTCGTCGGAAATTTGTTTAGAAGCAAAATCTTAATGCAATCGACTAAACGAAAGCCTTTGTTTTAAATCAAAATTAATCCATTCAGAGGAAATTTAGTTTGAGATCTTTTTGTCCGTAAGTGCAGTTTTTAGTAGAACTTATTTAAAGTAAGAACAAAAATAAATACTGGAGCTTACAGTACGTGAAACGCTTTACACTTCGTTTTGTGATTTTATGACGTCAATTTGTGTTGTCACATTTTCAAGGTTACTATGTAATTTTTATTTAAATTTACACACACGCAGATATATATATATATATATACTGTAAAATATTTAAAATTTTCTAAACTAACTATAGCAATATTAATATAAAACAATTCTATGTACTGTACTAAATGTGACTACCTGCATAAAATTCTACAACTAGTTAACCACTTAAAAAGTGAAATAAAATAAAATAGAAGAAGTTAATTATAGAATATACTTAAAGAAACTTAATAAGGTTGATCTTTTTAAAGACATTTGCATGTTTTTTCCTAACATTCGGTATATTTAATACAGTAGGAGTAGGATATGTTTCTGCAGTGACCCTAATAAAATTAAGTAACGAACGGAAGTACTTAAAAATATCGTGAAATACTAAAGTAGTTTGATACATCACTTCACAAAATATAAATAGCAAAACAATGATTTATGATTAGAAATCTCTAATATTTTATAGATATAGAGAGGTCTTTTACGATAAGTAGACTATTTACATTTAATGATATTTTTGGCTTCTTTAGGTTAGAATTTAATATATTTACTTTATTTTATTATTACAAGGCGATGTCTATAGATAAATATAGGCCTAAGTATTCCTTTAAATATTCTGGTACAAATAACAAAAATATGTCGGTTATATAGAAAAATAATAGCAGATTATTTCTGTAAATTATAACCGAAATATTATTATGCTTTTTTCTCAAAGTTAAGATAAAAGTAATAAAACATTTCATGAGTCTATCATATAAAGTCAAAAACAATTATATCATTTATTTTATATATAT
>NW_019384699.1:295103-334064 GCF_000671375.1 Centruroides sculpturatus | reverse complement strand
CTTACACTTATTTATTTTTATTTTTTAGAATATGAAAACTAATAGAGACGGAAGCAGACATACCGATTTCAAACAGCTATAATGTTAGAAAGAACATGATGATGTTGAATTGTAAATCTGTCACTTCTCCTCCAAAAACAACGCTGGAACAAAGAAGTCTTTCAGTTGAAAGACTTAAATACACCGGTAGACAAAAGGTGCTATATATATATGTAAAGAGGGAGATCATGTTTTGTTAAATCAAGATATAGTAAAGCAGTTTTTTTGATAAGTCTCCATAATTCAATCTCACTCTTTAATTTACTATATTTACAATATATTTTTTATCTGCAGATTTAATTAAATAATTATAAAATCTTTAATATAGGCCTATTATTGTTAATATAAAAAATTACGATGACAAATTTATAATAATTGATCTATTAATATGAAATTCAAAAGAGGCAGATAAGAGAATAAAAATGTTCGTAAACTTGTCATGTTTGCATTCATTATTCTAATTCTTGATTATTAATTGTATATTTGTATTTTCTAACAACAAAGTTTAATATTTTATTGTAAAATGAAACTTCCAAACTTCATTGTAGAAAGCAGCCAAACTCGATCAGCTTAACAGTCTTGGAATTTTACTACATTTTCTATTCCAATATAAAGTTCAATAGTTAAATATATTTATAAAATATTATTAATTTAATTTAAGCAAACAATAATTAAATTTTTATTAAAGAATGCCAGTCTTTTCTAAAGTAAGATTTTCTATTCATTCATTCATTCATTCAACTCATTTCATTGCTAAATAAACTATAATATATATAATAGATACATATAGCGTATGTTCTTAATTTTTCAGTCCTTACAAAAATCGAATCCATTAAAAATTATTTTGAATGCAAATTTATTAAATCTGCAAAAATGAATCTTTTTATAAAATTATATTCGCATGTTCAATTAGAATAAGTTCTTGTTTAAAAAAGTCTAATTTAATTAAAAGAATTTCAACTTATCTTACACTTATTAAAAACTATTTAAATAATTATGATATCAATATTACGGAAAAAACACTGTAGTATGTTCAATATGTATAGAAGCAACAACTTGCTTTTTTTTATATAAGCCTATACTCAAGGCTGTCGAGTGGGACGAAAGCTAAGGGTTCTTTGCCCGGAGAAAACTCATAAGGGTTTCTACACCCTATAAAATTAATGTTATTTTTAATAAGAGAAAATAAACTCTTTAAAACTGCTTTTTATTAATAAATATTCTACGTATTTCATTTGTCCAAAGGGGCTCATATAGGCAAAAGGGCTTGCTCTATCCCCGGGTCCCATATAAGCTATCGTTAGCTTTGCCTACTCTTTGAAGTCTCTGACCTTTGACCTTTGCGAAATGATTGAAAATATGGTAATATGTTGTACAACGTACGTTCTACGATATCTTCATAATGAAGTTAAATAAATTATACTACATTTATAAATTATATACATATACTACATATAAATTATACTAAATTATACTGTACTTACATTTTAGATTGTTCTCTTAGCTGAAAAAAACAGTTAAATTCGTTTACTAATTAGTAATTACTGTACAGTTCGTAATGAAGTAAACACATTAATGATATAACCCAACAGGAGTCGAAAACATAATGGTAAAAAAAATTAGTTTAATTTTTTTCAACTTAGCAATTTAGTTCCTTCGTCAGCATGCAAGAAGACTTATCTAGCATGAAAATTCTTATATGCATGAAAACAGATATTGTTAAAGAAAAAGTAAATGTAAAACAATATTTAATTGATTCAGTTTATTTATTTAAACAAGAATCACTGACTTATATCTTACGATGGAAATTTATGATGCCCAAAAAAAATTAAAATCGGCTATTGCAAATTATAAGTGACTGTTTATAAACAAAACAAACGTCACTTAGTATTTATAAACATTATCCATCTGCACGTCAACTAAACTTTCGTACTCGTCTGCCAAATTTTCGAATCTGTATTGTTTCGTATACTGTTATTTTTCGTTTAAACAAACAAACATTGCGCTACAAATTATTCCAAGATTTTAATCAATTTATGAGAAAGTTAAAAATCCAAACCACTGTACATCTATGTAAACTATTTTGATTTCTTTTGACGTTCTATAATTATATCCATGATCGACTTCTTTGGTTATACATTAGGCTACATAGTATATATTTTCTTTATTGGCAACTAGGCCTACTTCTATTCTACCAACTTCTAAAAAATAAAAATATAATAAAATAACAGGGAAAGATAAAAAAATAAAAATTCGAAAACATTCTCCCAATAAATATTTCTTACACTTTCACTATATCCTCCAAGTGACATTTATCCTATTTACTTTACCAAAATATGCAGAATATAATAAATTAACTTGTCAGCTGAAGATATTACTGTAATTTAGTTATGTAAAATATTATAAAATATCTGGCAACCATTACTACAACAATAAGAAGAGTTCATTTTAACATGTACAGTACTGTACTTCCTTCTACCCCTTCCTTTTTAATTCACTGTACCG
Organism: Centruroides sculpturatus; assembly: GCF_000671375.1. Taxonomy (NCBI): domain Eukaryota; kingdom Metazoa; phylum Arthropoda; class Arachnida; order Scorpiones; family Buthidae; genus Centruroides; species Centruroides sculpturatus. The sequence goes on along the minus strand of NW_019384699.1, from coordinate 331,520 downwards.
TATAATAATCAGACTTTCTGATAAATGTACAGTACGGTACAGTAAAGCACTTTATTCCTTTTTTTAGCCAGCTTTTAGTGGTTTTAATGTTTTTATCCTTTTAATCGTCAATTTATTGTATATGTTAGGAAGTTATTTTTTTTTTCATTTTACAAATTCATCCTTTTGTTATTTTTTTAAAATCAATATTTAGTAATTTTACTATACTTATTTGTTTAACTTATTTCAGTTTTACCCTACGTTTTTAACACTTAGTTATTCCAATAATCACCATCAGTTATATTTTAGGTATTTTTATCAGTTGTACGCGTGTGTAAAATATAAATAACTATTAAATGTATTTAGTAATTTCTTATATAGTTTCACCGTTGTATATAATAAAAACTGAAGAGGGGCATATGACTCGAAATGCATATCCTTTTAAAAAATAGAAAATAAAATCTACTTTTTCTATTGAAAAAAAAGAGTTCCTATATGATATGTTCTCCGTAGCAATTTTGTGCTTAAATCCAAAGAACATTCATGTAAAATATTGTTTCATAATTCGAGAATACCAAGAGACATAGATCTATTTAGATAATATGATTAATATGATATTAAGATAATATGATTATTTTAAATAGATAGCTAAGATTATGTAGACTTCTAAGGACAATTAATGTTTTTATTATATACAATAAACTATATGATTAGTAAAAATCTTAAAGAGCAATCAAAGTATAAAATACAATTAATAAAATCTCCTACTATAGGCATACAAGTCGAAGGAGCATAAGGATTGCCCTTCCAAATTTGGGCAAAGAACAAAAACAACCAGACAGAGAAAGCAAAAACGTTAACAGTGGCATGGCAAAGTAACAATTAGTACTTTTGTTTTTATTCGTGTCAGTGGCGTCACTAGAGTTGGTGTCACCCAGTGAGTAACTCACCGTGTCACCTCCATGGATCTGTTTTCATACCAGACCATAAAGAATTCTTACAACAGTTTGTATTTTTTTTTTACTTGCTAAAGTTTCTCGCAAATCGTAATTCACGTATTTTACTGAATGTAATGTCAATGACATAAACAACTAGAAAAATTAAAATTATTACATTACACGCGTAGATTGCATATATTTGTATTTATTTATTTTTGTCATTATATTATATTTGTAAAGTGTAAAATATTTTTGTATTTCCTATTGTAATTTAGTAATAATGACAGCTCTGACCGGAACGCTTTAGAAAGTTCAAAATGGAAATTAGCATAGAGTTTTAGCATTGTAGACATAATAAATATAAGCTGGGCTTATAATTTTTTTTATAACTAACTACAAGGATATTTTTAAAAATAATAATACATTTCTCCTGAAAAATGACACATATTTGTGTCATGTTTCAGGAGAAATATCCCGTATCTTCCTCTGATGGTATCATCCAGTGCGGTCCTCACCTTTCTCCCCTCCTAGTAACGTCGCTGATTGTGTAAAATTTCAAAAAAATCAATCGCTTAAAGATGAAGACTAATTATAATTTTTATTAATTCATCCAGAAAATAATTGAAATAACAAATGCTTTCAATTAAAACTACTGTACGTCAAGCAAATATTAACTGCAATATTAACATACATAGCAGTTGTTGCTTTCGGACTTAATCGGAAGAGAATGCTTTTAATCCAAATACTTAATTTTATGATGTCAACATTTTAAAGATAGTCTTTAAAATGTTGACATCATAAAATTAAGTATTTGGATTATAATTTCCAGGTTTATCAACTAAAGGTTTAAGTATTTGGATTATAAAATTTCCAGGTTTATCAACTAAACCTGGAAATTTTACCTTAGCAAGTAAAATTTCCAGGTTTAGTTGATAAACATTGTCATAACTGATTATTTACCTTTTCAATCACTGATCACTGGTGCAAATTAATCAATCGCCTCTGTCTCCCTTAAACAAAGTATCCCCATACGTCGATGTTTTTTAAATCTTGACGTTTTCGGATGATTTTTTTAATAATTAAAATATTAAAACATCAAAGTACAGTACATATTTTTTTGCGAATTACATACAAGGCATACACAGTGAGTCTGGGAGGTTAAAATTGAGGTTAGTATGATACCGTCTGTTGTAGAAAAAACGTACTAAATAAAATAATAAATATCCAGCTTTTAAAACAACAATAATAAGATAACATTAAGTAACCAAGTTTTAAAAATACAGAGGGTGATTTGCTAATTATGATTCAAATTCATGATAGGCTATCTTTTGTTCTACTTGTCGAATATAAATCAAATTATGAAAACTGGTAGATGTTGCTTTTCTTTGCATTCTAAGAATTTTTGAGTTCGATTGTTTTAAAAAATGGAGGCAACAGTTGCGAGCGAAATTGACATGCGCATCAAGCTTTTTTCCAAAGGTCTTTCATCCCGAGCTGTCGTAAAAGCCCTCAAGAAAATGAAATTGAAGTTTCCAAGTCTACAGTTATCGGAGTTCTTGGTAACGAAACGAAAAAGTAACAAGTGAGTGCTTCTGGTGATTTACACCCTATATTTCCAAGGGCTCACAAATCTCGAAATAAAGAGAAGATAAGAAAAGTTAAGGAAATGATTAGAAAAGAAAATCTAACCAGAGGACCATAGCCAAACGTCTGAATATATTTCAGTTTACAGTTAATGCCATTATACATAAAGATCTGCAAGCAGCTACCAAAAAAAAAAAAAAAACCATCTGCATACAAACAGAACCGAATGACTAGCACAAAAAGCTCTACCAGAGGCATCTGACTGGAGGAAAAAGCGAGTACATGACCACCCTAGATGAAGTTTACATGTAACTTTATTACTGCAATGGAACTCGAAAAATTCTGTACGTGCAGGCCAGACAGGAAATGCCAGAAGAATGGCTTGTCAAATGCTCGAAAGATGCGAATCATCTCGTATCCACTAACAGAGAAAAAGATAGACTTTAGTATTCACTTATAATAGCTCTTACACGACACTTGTAACCGTTAGAAATGTCTACCGGTATAAAATCGGTTTCAGTTTCGGCTAAACATTTATAAATTCGCGATACAATTAATTATTCTTTAATTATCGGATATATACAGTGGGTGATCGGTTAACGAACAGATCGGATAACGAACACTTTCGCGAAAGGTTTTTATGTTCGGACAACGAACACATGATCGGATAACGAACACCCCACAACGAAAAAGTAACAAGTGAGTGCTTCTGGTGATTTACACCCTATATTTCCAAGGGCTCACAAATCTCGAAATAAAGAGAAGATAAGAAAAGTTAAGGAAATGATTAGAAAAGAAAATCTAACCAGAGGACCATAGCCAAACGTCTGAATATATTTCAGTTTACAGTTAATGCCATTATAGTTAATGTTAATACAGTTAATGCCACCCCACAGAACAAACACAAGAAGATGCGACGTAAAATAATGAATACCGATTGGTCTTCCCTTGTCTTAGGACAACAATTCGAAACTTTTCGGAGTGTGGGAGACGTCGACATCGACGCTCAAGCTGGTATATACCGATCGGATAGTATTTCTCCGAACTTTGAAAAGGGAGAGTTTCATTTATTTTTATTTATTATATTATTTATTTTTATTTTTCCGCCGTTTATTTTTCTGACAAAACAATTCTTTTATGTATTCGCGACACTGTCGGGTAGGCACTCGTTAAGTTTTGCGTCTGTTTTTCTTTTCGAAAGGTGAGAGTATAATAGCAAAGACAGAGAGTAGGTAGAAGATGTCTGATGTTGCTGGGCAGTATGGCGTGAACAGGTCTATAGTAGGCCGCAGTTCAATCGTATTTAAGAAAAATACTGTATAATCAAGAAGACTCAAACAGCTAAAGGAATAACAAAAATTACATCTGAGAAATAAAGAACATCGAAGAGTTCATAATGGAACCTGAAACTGATCTGACGACAGAAGAACGCCAAGAACTCTTGAATGAAGAACACCAAGAAACTCGGTGAGATATGTTTTCTTCTAAAAAAGAGGATTAATGCCGATATCTGTTATTAAGGATCCTTTGAAGAAGTGGGAGGATGTCAGAACAACGGTCTTAGAATGGTCTTTGAGGCTTGGGGATTTCTACAATTGCAATTACTTACGAAAAATCCTGAAGAAGAGAGAAAAGCAATCGACATTAGACAGATTCTTAAACCCTTTCAAACGGAAAAAAACATTACTAATAAAAACGCAAGACTGTGTATGGATGTATTTTTATTATTACATAAAATAAACGTAGTAAGAAAGTATATATTTTTTATTTTTGGGAGTCTTCGGAACGAATTAATTAAATTCTCATTAAAACCTATGGTAAATCGATAATCGGTTAACGAACAATTCGGATAGCGAACAGTCTTGAAACGGACTATGTTCGTTAATCGATCACCCACTGTATTTTGTAAATGGACATGCTAACTATACTATTAAAGGGATTATACTCTCAAGATAACAGCATGGCTTTTTGTCATTATAAATATATTTATATCTTAGTTTTCTAGGAGTATATTTTTTATGTAGCGTACAGGTTGTTATTTCGTGATATCATGGATAAACCGTAAATTAATCATGTAACCGGTTTTAACCTGTGTTGTTACCTCACGACCACACAGAAATCGGTTTTAACCAGTTTCTGTGTGGTCGTGAGGTAACAAACTTTATTAATGCACTAGCTGTTACCCGCGACTTCGCCCGCGGAGGTTTTGCAAGCAAACCCCATTTATATTCAGTATTTCAACAACCATAGTAATTGTTATATAACACCTATCGCCGAGAATGATGAGAATTGCCGAGAATCAAACAAACAATTTTCAATTTGATCAATTTTNACTAGCTGTTACCCGCGACTTCGCCCGCGGAGGTTTTGCAAGCAAACCCCATTTATATTCAGTATTTCAACAACCATAGTAATTGTTATATAACACCTATCGCCGAGAATGATGAGAATTGCCGAGAATCAAACAAACAATTTTCAATTTGATCAATTATCTGGAACGTTTACAATCGTTCTATAATCGAACTGATACTCAATAACAAATTCGAATTTAAAAAGGTTCGAACATTTGGTTAAAAAATCGAAATATATAAAAATATTTATAACAATGTCTGAAATGTTATTAATTTAATACACTTAAGTACTTAATAAAGACTAAACGTAACAAAAAATCGCATGTAAAATAGTACAGTAGAAGCCGTTCTTCCGGTTAAGCCTTAATGCTCTCCCTCCGCTGTGGAATTTCGAAAAATCCTTCTTAGTGTGCGTTTCCATGACGTACCCTAACTGTGTACCAAATTTCACCTCTTTAGGTTCAGCGGTTTGCTCTGGGCGATGATGAATCAGTGAGTGAGTCAGTCAGTCAGGACAAGCAATTTTATATATATAGATATAGAAAACGATAGTACTTTATTTTAATTATTTTAAAAATAGCATTATTTAATGCTCATATGGGAAAATATTTAACACTAAATTTATATTATTTAGTTATTTTGTATTGTAAGATTAAATAATAATCTGCAAAACATATTCAAAAAATTTATCCAAATCAATAAAAATATGCGGCTACTTTATTGAAAAAATTGTAGACCTATAAATTTTCACTGTCGTCTGTTCGTCCGTCCATCTTTCCTTAATCTCGAGAATGGAGTTAGATAGATGAAAGGCGAAACCAGGTATAGAAGTCTTAGGGGCAGGTGGCCCCGATTAACTATCCATATATGAACTGCTGCAAACCGGAAGTCACGTTATTTCGATTAAAATATTTTTCCCTGAGGGTGTAAGATATATGACAGGCACGACTCTATTATTAAAGGAAAAGTATGATGCAAGGGCAAGCCACTACTACCTCATTCATATCTCATATCTCATAGAGGAGTGTTATAGCTATGCGCTTTTCACTCCAGAAGAAACAGTAAGGAAGAGTCGGTCTTATAGAAGACGACCAATCCGAGGAAGACAGGATAGAGGTCACTAAGTAACCAAAGCCGGTCTTATAAGAGACGACCCCCGCGAGAAAGGGAGACAGAATGCCTTCCGGGAGGACTTGGAAGCCACTACTAATTTGAGGTGGAGATCATATATTTTAAGTTAAATAAATTAACAGCAGTATTAAAAATTGCAGTACAGCATTGTGACCATGTCACAATAAATAATTATTCATTGATCTTAGGGTCCATTCTCTTATGTTCTTCGTCCATCGATCATTTATATATTTAATTGTCAAAGTGAACTTTTCAAAATAATAAATCACTTATTCAGTTTTAAAAGAATACAAAGCGTAACAAAGGTGAATTTCAGGTGCCGTCATTGGAAGTGGTGGATGCGCCGCTTCCTTGTATTTTCTAAAAAATAAATACATATTAATTTTAATTATATGAAAATAATCGTACAATATTTTATTATAACCGCATTATGTATCTTATTACAAATTTTTACACTACACGTGAAAAAAGATAAGATTGCTATTGTATATTCGAATATTAGTGGTGGAATGGAAGCGCTGTATTTAGGGTTGCCACCTGTCCGGGTTTGACCCGGAGACTCCGGGATTGAGTGAGTTATCTCCGGGCTCCGGGATTAATTAATATTTCTCAGGGTTGTGCAAGTTGAAATGAATATGTACAAAATTATATGCAAACCGTCGCATATATTTCTTCCCCCGTGTACCGAATTACTAGTGCGGTAGTCGTTGGCATAGGCACAGTGCTGCTTTTTTTTTTTTTTTTTTTGCTTGTACGATTCATTCGTAATCATATACACCTCCAATATCCAATAGAGCTAGGTCACTTGCGTCACTCCTATCCAAGCCTCCCTAGTTGCTAACTGTAACTGATTTAGAACCGGCATGCATTGCAGATTATTCTTCGCATTGCAAAATTACATTGCGCATGCGTCAGGAACTTCTGTTCGAACAAATCTCACCTGCCCTCCGGGCCAACGATTTTGAAAAGGTGGCAACTCTAGCTGTATTGTCAATATCCAAAAAGCCAGATTCGCGCATGCGCTTTACAGAGCACCAACCTCACCCGGTTTAGCCGGTGGAAGCTACACGGGTGGATGCTACACGTATACCGCATCCAATTCTATCCAGGACCGGTTCTGGGCTGTTAGCCGCCTGCCCGCTAGATATTTGGCCGCCCTCGCCCGATTACGTGTGTGGCGACAGCTTTGGCGATAAATTCCAAAGCCGCCACAAGGGGGAACCCCTGAACTGAACAAACCTGACCTATGACATCACACATTCTTGTTGGATTTGGACCTCTCCAGACGTGTGTAGTAACACCTCGTGTTTTAATCTGTACAATCGCGCCATAATTCATATATAGAATAAATGTTAATCTTTTATTGTATGTGGCTCTGTTTGTAATGATTAATTTCACACGAACTGGTGACCACAATGTGAATCACGAGTAGATTTATAACTGAACCCAACCGATAAGAATTTACTGGTATGTTTTTATTATAGTTCTGTATAGTTAGCAGGAGTTTTAAAAAATCCATTAAAATGTTTGATATTTTTATTCCGCTCTCTGATTTTATATTACCCACGGATTTCAATGTTAAACCAGTGATATTACGATTTCGTATGTCTCATCTTTAATTAGAATTATTCACTTGTTTTCCAGATTGGCCACTTCCTACCTGATGCTGGGTATTCATCAAATTTTACTCCAATGCACCCCAGGCCTTATTCTAAGGATTTTTTTTTCCTACTGCAGAAATATCAGTTTTGTTTTGGCCAAACCGATATTTTAACTTCAACATAACCAGAAGAAAGAAATATTTATAAAACTCAGAATCGGACAATTAATTACTGGACAAATATGAGATTCCCACTGCACTGTTCAAAATTCCCATTACACATTTTATTTCCAGCTGCAGTTAGAATATGTGCTGCATTACTTGACAGTGTCCCGATTTCTGGTTTTGAAATTTTGAACTTATGGCAACGAGCATCTCCCCTTGGCAAATCTCTGGAGTGATGCATTGCCTTCTCCATTATATCAAAATATGGACATTGCAACAAAATAGCATTTCATATATAAAAGGATAAAATTATTACTATAGNTTAAGAAAATTACAATTGCACTACTTAAGTGACTTTCATTCCTTTGAAAGAGAAAAATATTTTTGTATGTATGTATGTATGTATTGAAAATATACTAAACATCTTTAAAAAATATTTATAAAATGTAATAACACTAACTTCATTTTCAAAGGTAACTTCTTTGAAGCGAATTGGAATATCTTGTAACGGAATGTATACATAAACCATGTGATCTCCTCCAATCGCCCAAGTACAGAACGACGTTGCTGACACTCTCTTGAATTCTAGACCTCCGTATCTTAGTTCTTTCCAAAACTGTTCTTTGGTAGAGAGAGTGAACACTCTGCCAAGACTGTTTACGGCCCATATCTCCGTTGTAGGCATATACAATACAATCAAAAATTATCTGCAAAATGACAAATATTTATATTAGACTTTTACTATTTGTAAAATAAATGATTGATAATAAAGAACACTTCAATACGTCATAAAATTTTTAATTTAAATTATATATATTTTAATTGATAAGTACCTAAATTTTATCAAAAAATTATTTTTAATAAAAAACTAACTGTCCCGACTTTATTTTAGATAATTAATGACAAACAAAATATTTAGCAGAAAGCATTCATCATCTTTTTGAAATATTTTCTGTTTAATTTTACTCAGCATATTTTCAAAAAATTATTTAATAAAATGACAAGTTTATCAAAATCTTTGCTATAGAAAAAGGGTAAAATTGCACTTAGGTAGTCTTTATGGTAGCACTTCCGGTCGCCATCTTGTTTGTGAACGCGACGTCCACAAACAAGATGGCGACCGGCGCAGCTACTTACTACATCGACATTTAAAGAAAAAAAATCTTTCATTCACCGTTGACATATTTTAAATTCCTTTTCTTCGATTTATTCGGTAAAAAAACATGGTTCGGATGATTNCCATCTTGTTTGTGAACGCGACGTCCACAAACAAGATGGCGACCGGCGCAGCTACTTACTACATCGACATTTAAAGAAAAAAAATCTTTCATTCACCGTTGACATATTTTAAATTCCTTTTCTTCGATTTATTCGGTAAAAAAACATGGTTCGGATGATTCTTTCGTAACTTCATCCTTTTTCATAGTAGAAACTTTTTCCGCATTCTTAAACACACATCTACATTCTTCCTCTTACGATTTTTGGATTTATTGGTACTGTATTTACTTCCGGGGCCGAACGTTCAATTTCTGGCTCTTTCCATACTGAAACACATCCCGCTCCTGGATAAAACTTACTCGTACGCTGAACAAACTGGTCAAACCGTTCTCCTTTATTATTATTTTTTCCCCTCCTTTTGCTCGCAAGAATCTCGTCTATTTCGACAACCTTTCCAGGTCCATCCAATTTTCATTCTGGTAAAATTAGACTATGAAACAATCATAATGTGCCGTATAAATTCGCCCAGTCAACAGCTGTTCGATTACTGGCGCCCACAGCCAAATAGTACAGTACATTCTATGCAAATTAGATGTCAAATAAACGAAAAAAATGGTTCCCCAAGAAAATTTTTCCAAATTTATGTTTAAAAATTACTTCAAATGACGAACTGTTCATTTTGCATTTATGAAATCTAAAAGAAACAGAATCGCAATCCTTTCGATAATTGACAAAACTATGTCTTCTTGTTTATAAAATCGTACTGCCTGCTGTGTTACCAGCTTAGAGGTATGAAGGAGTATATGTCAGTAGTTGCAATTTGGCACAGAGTATTAGGTGCCCAAATCATGCGCGCGTGAAAAAAAAACAGACTTGTAGGTTCTCAGAGGACCGAGAACCGAGTCAAAATAAAAATCAAAATGACGACACACACTACAAATAGGCAGTAGTGCGAGATTTGCTCATGCGTTGCTCGTTGGAAAGTTGGAAATGTGAACGGTGCGAAACTGAATTTTGACAAACGCGTGCGTTGGGAAGTTCGAAATGAGAAATCGAATTTTGACAAACGAATCTTTAAAAAAACCCCATTTATCTGTCCTGTGTTATTCCGGACATATCTCTGATCGCCACGTGCTGACCTTGACCGGTTGACCCCAGATATCTCGTTTCATCAGGAACGTTTTTGAAAGTAGATGGCGCTAGTCGTTATAATTTTATATTAAAACTAACTTCCGAAATATAATTTGTTTTCTTTTTACATATATATATATTTTGTTTGTGCAAAATAAAAAAATAATTTCGGACGATACAACAACCAGGATTATTTTTTTTTCAAAAACGGAAAATTTTCATTAGGCATCGACAAAAATTCAACCCAGGGCAACACGCAACGGAGAGAAATTTCAAAATTGGATAGGTTAATTTCACCGAAAATGCCTCGTGGTCGTGGCCGACGAAGTTTGAAAGATCGCGCTCAAAACCAACAATACCAAAGAAGATTGGAGAATGAGAACGAGACCTGCCTTGAGCGTCAAAGCGATCCCGCTTAGTAGTGAGTCTCCGAGACATAGTCTTGTCCCAAATATGGCCTTGCCGTTTTACTTGTTTAATTTACGATCACCATCACATTTCGGACAATCTGCATCTGCAGGTTGCATACCAAACTTTATGGCAAACATACCAACTGATGAAATTCTCTTGTCAAAATCAAATTCATGACATTCTGATACTAAAAAATGAAAAAAAATCTCTTGAAATACACTTTTGCCAAGAAAATTGTTGATGTTTTCAAAACTCCGCCATTACAACAATAAACGACAAAATATCAAATGTAAACTTTTGAACAAAATGATTCGCACAACAATATATAACTTTTTGAACCTGATTAATTAAATTACTCTTAACAAAGTTATAAAATGTTAGGAAATTAACCTACAACCGAAACGAGTTTAGAAATCTATAAACTAAAGACAGCGACACCTAGATTAACTTTCAAAGGACGCGTGTTGTCGAGATTCCGGAAGTGCCGCCATAGGGCTATCTAGATGCACTTCTTCCAAAGAAAAGTAAATAAAAAGTAAAAAATGAATGATTTCGATTATAAAAAAAGTGAATTGAACAATTTTTCCCTTTTTTCGCTCTGTAAGTAGTAAGAGGGCATTCTTCCATACATGTTTTCCAGCAAACGTCTAGACCAGGGTTGTCCAACTTTTTTTCTTAATGGGCCAAATTAGAAATTTACGTATATTTAGCGGGCCACAGAGTACTTTATATAAATATAAGCTTTTAAAACGTTGAAAATATGAATATCAAATTTTAATAGCAAATATATACAATTATAAAAATTCTGTATTATTGACACACTTTACCAAAAAATGAAAATGTATCTAAAAATTGAAGGTGCAGTGAGCCGCATAACCATATTAAGTGCGCCGCAGTGCGTCCCGCGGGCTGAAGGATGAACATCCCTGCCTTAGGCACATCGCACATGTGTTGTGTTACAGTATCTTAACTAAAAAAAGCAAGCATACTCTCTCCTCTTTTTCATTACCATTAATTCCCTAAATGCAGGGGTTAAGTGTTTTACTGGTTTCAAGATTTTCATCTTAATCGTGCAGTAAATCTGTATTTAACTATTTGGTAAATTGCACACAGTATATTTTAGGAGTATGTAGTTTCAATGTTGTGCCCTTATGAAGTTCTATATGATATATTCAGAGATCTTGGCACAACATACACCCTACAGATTTCATGTGAAAAAAATGTCGTAAACTTCCATGTATTCTTTATTGAGTTTCAGTAGGCCCAGCTTCTCACATGTGGTACAACCTATATAATGAAATTTTTATTTTTCTAATAAATCAAAGTTTAACCGGTTTTTTTTAAATACTACAATTGTCATGTGCCTTGCCTTTATTGACTTATATTTATTATTAATACATGGTACTACTGCATGTTCACAATGTACTACAGCATGTTATTACGTTAGAATGTTACTAAACGCACAAAGTACACTGTGCATGTACTACAACATACACAACTACAGCAATTCTTTCTTGTTAAATCAGTATCTTTCATATGACCTTAATTAGTTATTACTTTTTACATAGACTGAGACTTTAAAATCACTTTGTATTTATTATCGACATTGCTGAACGAGCTATTAATAATGAAACATAAATTAAATTAATCTTATTTTTTCGCATTAATGTGATTTATATTGAAATTTCTGTATGAATTTTATTTATAGTGTAAATATAGTGGTTGTAAGGAGTATCCAGTAACAAGAAACGATACTATTGACGATATCGAAGGAAAACGAATTTACGTTTACTTTGGTTTGGTAATAAACTTTACTAACAATTTTTATCAATTATTATGTTTTATTTAAGGAACTTCTCTGAAATGTTTGTAAATGATTTCAATTAATTTTAATAAAATAAATTATTTATTTTAAATTTTCAGCTTGAATATTTAGGCAAAAATGAAGAACACTTTTAACCATTTATCCATCTCTTCATTATTTTCACTACAAATTAGATCCAAATATATGCTTGCAAAAAATTGAATAATGAAGTCGTTCCATATGCAAAATAACTGTCATTCTTCATTTGAAAGCATAAGTCTAAAGCGTACAGTATTCCAAATAGAAACCATATTAATTGATGCATGCAGTTCTTGCAGCATTCATACATTCTGTGCACAAAACTTCAGACATGTTAACATGCCTTTGTATGTGCGTTAATGTCTGTAAATCATGTTGTGTAATTTGAAATTCACAGTACAGTCGATCCCCCCTATAACACGGTAGATACGTTCCTGTTTTTATGAATCCAGCTTTTAGGAGTCCAGCCAATCACAGCCCGGCACGTATGCAGTTTACGGACTACGGCTGTTTGAAAGGTTTCTTCCATATAATTAATCGGTTTTAGACTAATTCGACTTAACATTTTCAAAATATGTATAATTTTTCGGGAATAATCCATATAATCTATGCTATAAACGAAAAATTGTAGGATTACTTACCGAGTGTGCACCGTTGCTTAAGCTTGTTTTCGTCGTGGAGCAGCGCACTAAATGGCGGCCGCTTTTTCTGATAAGTTATTTTTCTGCGAAAAATTCGTTGAACTTTGGAAACATCATTAATAGAAATAATTTTTATGACCGTTGAATAAAAAATGTTTTTTTTTTCACAAGAAATGTATAAAATTACAGTACTGTATTAGACTTACAGTAACTAATTTCATGGGCGTAGCGAGGGGGGAGCCTGGGTGGGCACGGCCCCTCCCAGGGAACCTGGTGCCCCCCCAGGAAATCACAGCCGAAAAAGTGTTGAGTCGATTTGTAAACACCTAAAGCTAAAATAAAAGTTTTGAATACTAAAAAAAAGGTGAACGGCTTGCTCGGTGCCCAATAATGAACAATAATTTGAAATAATTCAATTTTGTGTCAGGTTGGCCTCCACTAGGCCCCCCCATAATAAAACTCTGGCTACGCCCATGACTAATTTAGGTCTATATACTGTACAGACCATAGTAAACTCAACTTACCCACCTAAACTCTCCATAGCATGTAAGTAGTTCGGCTGCTCGTCCACTATTGGTCCAGATTCGACCAATCCTGTCGCGACACGAGTCGGCGATGTCGTTTTACCGCATTTTACGAGTCTCTTTTAGCGTCTTTATACAAATACGGTCGCAATTTTTTCGCNGGATTTTTTCAATAAACATTACGTAATTTGTTTTTGCCGCCAAAATATATCGCTAGACGCACGTGACTAGTTTTAACATCTGCAGCAATTAACACATTTTAACATATTTAAAAATGAGTGCAAATATCGAAAGTAAATCTCCTGTTGTGTTTCTGACACGTACAGAAACTTTTAGTGCCTGCCATAGATTGAATAGGTAAGTAATCATCATTTATATGTAATTTTAAATCAGTTGTAATGTTATGATCATAATCGAAAGTAGTAAAAGAAAAAAAATGTTAATTTAATAAACCTGTTGAAGATTAGCCTTGCAATCAATTTACAAAATTAGTTGTAGAAGGTAAATGTTTTCCTGTTATAGCATTATGGTCATCACAGTTTGATATTGAACCAACAGTTGTAATGAAACTATTGATATTAATTATAATATGTATATTTTATCCTGTAGTATAATAAATATTAGATTTTCTGTTAAAAGTGAGTAGAAGAATTAGATCTTGGAGATGATAAAAATAATATAATATAATACATCTCTAGACTTTAAATTAAGAGATATTTACATTTAAGTCTAGCATTGACAGAAGAAGAAAATCAGAAATTATATGGAAAATGCAACAATTTAAATGGTCATGGACATAATTATAAAGGTAAATACTTAATATATAGTAATTTAATTATTTATTATCTTTATATTAAATGTTAAATTTGTGAAATTGTTTCTTGTGTTTTAATTGTATAATTTTATAATTTATTACAGTGGAAGTTACAGTAAAAGGAAAGGTAATCAATTATATATACATTATTAAAAACTTAACATATAGTCTACTCTTTCTTATAAATAACAAATTTTAAATTATAATTTAAATAAACCTTTAATTAATTTTTTAGATAAAATATTTATTAACAATAATAACCATAGATTATTTTTACATATTTAGTTAAAGGTTTGTAAAGATTTGCTTCAATCCACTTTTATTTTAAGTAGCATATATTTTTTTCTATTTCACATATAATTGATTTTAACAATTAAAGTTTTAAAAAATATTTTGTTTGAATATTGTTTATATGCCTTGTTTGTTTAATATAATTAAGATATGTTAAATGATAGCATAAATTATTGATTAAAAATTGTTTATCAGGGCTGTGGAGTTAGTACAAAAAAGCTTCAACTCAGACTGACTCTTTTATTTATACATCAATGTAGGGAATAAATGATAAATATACTAATTACATAGTTTTTATATCAATTGAAAGCATGCAATATACAATATATTTCATCACTGTCAACGTGAATTATCAGGCTACTTTCTAGACCCATAACCTATTAGTCTAAAAGCTATAGTTATGCCATTGTAACTCTACTTGTTAAAGAAATTACAAACATTCAGTAACCTTAAAGCTTATAAAAAAGATAAAACTTAGAAAATAAAAACAGTGAGATTATATTTTTATTAAAATGATATAAAGTATAAAGTAATAGGATATAATAGGAAGAAATTACAAAAGAAAATCTGGAATTTCTTTCCCTACCAGTTTTCTTCTTTTTTTCAGATTAAAGTATTACTTGAATATAAAATATAACTTGAAAAATAGATTAATCAAATTTGCTTCTGTGAAATAAGAAATTTTAAAATAAATTTAAATTGTAATATAAATAATCAATTAGGAGCCAAGATATTCCATTTTCATCAACTTCAACTCTAACTGCAGTAATTCAAGAATTGCTTTTGACTTTCACTTGACTCTACAGCACTGATATCTGTGATAAATAATTTTCGTAATTAGAGCTAAATTTGGCAAACAATACCTATATAATTTTTAAAAGTTTCTGTTTTAATAAAAATTATATTTATACACTATATATAATTCAGTTAACTCAATTAATAAAAATATTTTTTCATGTAGGTTGATAAAATAACTGGAATGGTTATGAATTTAGCTGATTTGAAAAACTACATGAATGTAAGTATTTAAAGTACAAAGCTGAAAATTTTAATTAAAGTATTTAGCTTTCTATATTTAATATAAAGTATTAGCCCAAATTTAAGTCAGTCCTGAAAATAAGTTGTGTGACAATTTTGGAATCCTTATTTTCTGAAAAATTAGAACCTTTATATAAATTAACTTATTATATTAATTTTACTTGCATATGAAAACATTAGCAATTTATATTAAAAAAAATTCGGAAAGTCATTGAAACAATACTTTATCAGAACTTTCATTGTCATCATGCTGTTTCCTGTTTAATTGTAATTATTACTGATTCCTGTTTTATTGTCATTATGACCTTTAGCCTCTTTGAATATTACATTATCCTCTGTTCTGTCCAAGTTATTGGTAACACAACATTTCTTAAAGCCTTTTACAAAATAGTGTCTTCACCAATAACCTTTTGTAATTCAACTGTTATTCTACAAGAATATATGGAATTTTTGTTACTTTCTATCTATGCCATTGATTATGAAAATTAGTTATGTTCAATTACATTTCTTTCCTTTCAAAATTACTTTAGTTAGAAATAAAAATTTTTTGAATTTGTATTTAGAAATATATGAAAGCCAATTAGCAAAAATTAATTTTTGATTGTTCTCAGCTTTACAAATCACATTTAAATTACACTTAATCAATCAGAAAATTGTATTCAAATTGACTTTTTTGACATATATTTCTCAAATGAATATTCTTATCATCATCATCATCATCATAATTTACTGGTTAAAAGATAAGCAATTATATTTTTAAGCTAAACATTATAGTAATAATCAATGTAAAATCTTCAAAAAAGTGAATAATAAAACTTTGCTTCATAAGGCTATAAATAATATTTATAGTATGAAATTGTTTATTTTATTTCTGAAAATTAAAAGAAAATGGTAATTTTTAACATTTCATTAACTTAATGAAAACAAGACTAATATTTCTTGAAATATCTAAAATAAAATATAATTACAATTAAAAAAACTCTTGCGTGCCTTGCACATATTGACTTTGTAAAGTAGAAAGAAGTTTTAAGAAATATTATTTTTTTTTTGCTGAAAAAAATAAATTTTGAATAGAAAAGTAAATTCAAAATATTGATTACTAACCTGTTTTTTTTATAAATTTTCCTATTAAATATAAGTGTGTTACATAATTGCTATTATATATTTCTAATCAAAACATGTGAAAATTGTGTATACCAGATTAAACCTTGATTAAGGCAAAATTAATTAAATTATTAGCTATTAAATTAATGATTGAGATATGATTATGTCCTGTATATATTACAACTGAATTTTAACTATTACAAAATTTAATTGTTGATAAATTTATTAAATTATATAATGATTTACATAAAATTAACATAATAGTTTTGTAGATATATGAATTTGATGATATAATTTAATTTTGCTTATATTATTTAAAGCTCTTATCATCACCAATCATTCCAAAACCGTTCTTCAAGCTTATTTGAATTTTCAATGCTTTTGTAATGCATTTGATATGTAAGATTAAATAAATAATTTAGAGTCTTTACTTTTTATAAAATATTTTAATAATAATTTATTCATTTTTATTATTATGTTAGCTCTTATCTTTGGGTCAAGGACAGAAATTTTGTTGTTTAGAAAATCATTTCTTCTCTCTGCAAGCAATGCAATGTTCTTTTACAAAAATTAAAAAAAAAAATTATTATTGTGATTGTGACATAAATATAACATTCAGTTCAAATTGGTGTTGTGTTAGACCAAACTCAAAGCATTAGCTACTAAAAATAGTTATGTTGATATGCTATTAGTCAGGAACTTTTTGAACACAGATGTATATTCTATGTTATGTTTATTTAATATTGTTGTTTTTTGTAGCATAATAATAATTACTAAGGTAAATATTATTATACTCTAGTACTTAGTAAATATTATTACAGTACTTAAAAGTCTGGAAATATTAGATCTTAATAATAATATTTACCTTAGTAAATATTATGAAAGCATAAAATTTTTAACACTTTATTTCATACTTTCATGTTTTTGAAAGACAAACTAATCTTACATCAGGTTGTTTCTATTAAGCACTATATATTACTATATCACATTTTTTAAAAAGAAAAACAATTATGAGAAAGTGTTGAATTTCTGTAAAAAGCTCTCTCTCCATATTTTTGCAGAATAACTTCATATTGTCCATAAGCAGAAGTAAGAAAATAATCTCCTTATCAAAAGAAAGTTTTTGCACTCTTCCATAATATAACAAAATCTTTTATTTTAGAAGACTAAATTTTAAAATAAATTCCTATTTTTAATTAATGCAATTCTTAAAAGGGGGGAAGTACAGTAAAACTTGTCCAAAATGGAATCTTAATAAAACAGAAACCTACCAAACTGGAAAAAATATTCAGTACCAAACAATTCTGATTTACACAGGTTTCACTGTACAAACATTTTTTAAAATAGTTGTGAAATATTCCATATGAAGCTTTATAACAAATATATGTAAAAATTTTCAATTAAATGTTTTTTTAATACTTGTCTTAAACCAGAAGACTGTTTTAAATAAAAGTTGTTAGTTTCTGTATCTCAAATTTATACTATATTTCTGCACATATTAAGGGTGTGCTCTCAAATATATAAATTACTTTTTCACAGTTTTGAAGTTTTGAAGTATGTAGTTTTGCTTTGCTTATAAGAGCATTCTCTAATACATGTCAGCATGTTTTGACACTGCATTGCTGTATAAATGTAAATATAATGATAAAGTAACTATTTAGTGAGATCTTTGTAATAACCATTATTAAAAGAAAAAGCCAAAATAAAAAAAATTATTCCAATACTATAAAGTTTCTTTTTAAATAGAAGATGTTTTTAACAACTGCTACTTTACAACTGATTAATATTAGACAAAAATAAACACTGCAAAATCTAACAAACCAGTGAGAAAATTATACACAAAGTGTGAATGTTTTTGCCTGTGTTAAATGGGCATTGTCCAGCAATAAACTGGGGATTGTGGAACATGTGTGGGGGGAAAGGGGTGTATTATGTAAGAAGAGAGGAGGGGATATATATTTTATAGAAAGACTTCCAGGCAATGGGGAAGGAGTCAATGTCCTGATAGTTTATGGCTGTGTGATCTTTTTAAGTTACTTTGTGGAATGTAGTATTGACTTTACCCCATCTATAAGGGCTTGTTCCTATACAAGGTCTGTCCCAAAAGTAAGTGTACTGATTTTTATTTCAAAATATACAAGAGTTACATCAAACTACAAACAATCTCCTTCAAAGTACTGTACAATCCTTGTGAGGTCACACAGTAGTTCCAAAGTTTTTTCCTCTGGTTTTTTCCTCTAGCAGTATTAGAAATTACTCAGCAAACCACAAAACATAACATACAAATAACATCTTATCCTTGCCGAGAAAATATTTATTTCATAAAAACAAATGTTTTCAGCCTGATTCACAGGCCATCATCAGGTTGTGAACAAAATTAAACTAAAGCATTCCAAAATAGAATATAAATTCAAAAAATTAAATAACTAATGGAATAACAAAAATAAAATAAAAATTAATCATCTCAATCTTCTCAATGGTGCTTTTTTTATTAATAGAAGAGAATTCAATTACATCACATGAATTTTGAACTGTTCAAATTAATCATGTAAAAAATATAAAATAAGAATGTAAGATTGTTTACTAACAATATCTCTAATAAAATTAAATTACTAATTTAATTAGTTGGAGTTCTTACTTGTTAGTAAATTTTTAATCATAAACTTCCATGTAGAGGGAAGACTTTCTGCATCCCTCGCATTCAAACATCCTTCATGTAGTTTACTCTTATAAATTTGGATATTTTCTGTTGTTGCCACCAAATATGGGGAATATACAGGTTTGATGATGGCTGCATCATTCCATTTGACTACAGAGTCTTGCATCTGTGCCATTTGTGACAGAATTGTTGCATTGGACTCTTTTCTTATATTTATGTTCTTTGAATCTAATTCCCAAACTTCTCGTGGTTACTCCAATATAATCTTTTTTAATATCCAATTGCTTATTTTCGTATGGAATTCTGTAAACTCCCGGTTTTTCTTCTGACTTTATATTCTGTTTTGGAATGATTTAGTTCTAATTTCATTCACAACTTGATGATGGCCTGTGAATCAGGCTGAAAACATTTGTTTTTATGAAATAAATATTTTCTCGGCAAGGATAAGGTGTTATTTGTATGTTATGTTTTGGTTGTAGCAGTATTTGAAGTCATTTTCTGTAAGGGTGTTTAGTTCGTCAGTTTAACTTTTTTGATGTTTTCCACTATCCTGAAATGATGACCTTTCAACTTGGATTTTATCTTAGGGAATAGGTAGAAGTCACATGGAACTAGGTCCAGACTGTAGGGAGGTTGTGGGCATGTGAGGATTTTTCTTGGCCAAAAACTCTCGCATTGATAGCTCTGTGTGAGCAAACACATTATTGTGGTGCAGCACCCAATCTGCAATGTCCCTGCAGACTTGCTTGACCCATTTTTGAAGTCATTACAAGACATCTTTGTAGAAGGCCTGATTAACTGTCCTGAAGGTAAAAATTCTTTGTGCACAGTTCCACAGCTATAAAAAAAAATAAGCATTGTCTTTACCCTAAATCTTTATGCCATCTAAGAACCATGTTTCTTGATAAAGTGGCATCTCCATAAGCTTTGGTTAAATCTGCAAATGTCTTGGTTGTAGATTCTTGAGTTTCACACAAAACTTGATACCGTAACATTGAGATTTTTCTTTATTTCAAACGTAATGATGTTTTAAAACACTATCTTACACAAACAGAGATTGTGCACATTTGACTTAACTGATCAACTTGAAACAGGTCTAGATATGCTGCTAAGATATCTAGCAATGCAAAAATACCAATTAATGATATGTTAAGCTGCACAGTCATTAAATAAAAAATCAGTACACTTACTTTTAGGACAGACCATGTACTTGCATATAAGAACATGCTCACATACAAGGACAAAAATATAGTATAGATCTAATACTTTATATATGTAATGTGTATGTATATCATTTATTACATGAATCAAAAAAGTTTAAAAATGGAGTGAAATCCAAAAAATACCAAAAGTATTTAAAACAAATTCTCAATTTTTTAAAATAGATTGAATTTGAGTTGATTATATGTAATAATCAAATTTTCAGTTGTTTCTTCTTTTANTCACCACCCGGCAGCCCCATTGTGGGCCTGGCCGAACCCATAATGGGTTTGCAAAAAGAGGCTCTCTTAGTGCCCACAGGGCAGAAAAAGTTAAAAAAAGACAGTAAAAGAAGAAATTATACTTACACAAAATAAAAATAAATTCAATGCGATTTTTGGCATGGCATTTCTTTTATAATATTGTCAATATCTGCTTTTATGGTACTAGTCTTAATTGTAAGAATGTTAGTTAAGTAAAAGTAAACCATTTTTAAATTATTCCTATAAATTTAAGAAAACATGCAAGCTAAACCTTATACTGTATTTTCACTTTATTCTCACTACATATTAGGACAACTAAAGGAAATAATTTATTCCTGCATGACTTCTTCCGACATAACGTAATCGATCAGCATTTCTATTTTGTGGGTTGACGTCATTCAGCTGACCAATCAGCGCGTTGTGCCATCTGGATATTTAGTCGCACGTGCTTGGAAGCTGTCCCGCATTCGACAATACAGCGCTTCCATTCCGCCATTGATATTCGAATATACAATCGCAATCTTATCGTTTTTTTCACATGTAGTATAGAAATTTGTAATAAGATACATAATGCGGTTATAATAAGATATTAATTTTAATTAATTCAAAGTATGTTAAAATATGAAAGTAATCACACAATATGTCTTTATATTATAGAAAATACAAGGGAAGCGGCTTCCAAGGACGGCACGCCACTGTATTTTAGCAAGCCCAGTAGCGTGGCGTAGTGGGGGAGGCGGGGGCGGCCGGCCCCGGGCTGCACTTTTTAGGGGGCGGCAAAATTTCACAATAAATAATAATAATATCTTGTAAACATTTGAACCATTTCATTTCATATTTTCGTCGCATTTTTTTTTTTTGTACGACTCATTCGTATTCATATACACCTGCAATATCCAACAATATCCAATAGAGCTAAGTCATCTAGGTTACTTACGTTACTTCTATCCAAGTCTCCCTAGTCACTAACTGTTACTGATTTGTGATTACTGTACTGATGATGCACTGCACATTATTTTTCGCATTGCAAAATGACATATGCATGCGTCAGGAACTTCTTTTCGAACAAACCTCACCTGCCGTCCGGGTCAGAGATTTTAATTAAAAAAGGTGGCAACACTAGCACGGAATTTTTCATTACTTATTCTGTGACGAAACTGAATTTTAGTCTTTTAAATTGAGATACTTAAATAAGGGGACGGCGAATTTTCCTTTGCCCCGGGCGGCTGACACCCACGCTACGCTACTGAGCAAGCCCATTATAGGTTCGGTTAGACCCACAATGGGGCGGCCGGGTGGTGAGGAACGAAGCTCGACGTATCCGGACGGACCAACCCCAAAAAATTCCAAGGAATTTTCGACCCGTTATCCGGGTCCTGCAGAACGGTAGGCTGCCATCTTGACCGCTCGGCCTACCGCTGTAGGAAACCTGGGATGTTCAATCCAGAAGTCGATCCCAGATCTCCAGAGTCAAGTCGAAAACCCCAGAAATTTTTTAAGGAGGTCGTTCCCATTCCTCACCATTCGGTCACCCCATTATGGGCCTGGCCGAATCCATAATGGATTAGCTAAAAAAATATTTTGTGTTCAAGGACTGGAAAGAACTCAGAAAAGATTCCCACTGACTGCAGGTAGAATTGTTCTACCTGCACTAGACGGTAAAATTGCTGTATTAAGACAATAGCACGTTTTGATTCCAGAATAGAACGATAAATTAAAATTAATTAAAATTTAATTTTCTTCATTATTGAGGGGAAAGGAAAATACTGTACTACATATGATAATTTTTCCAGCGCCCTCTATGGATTTTTTCAATAAACATTACGTAATTTGTTTTTGCCGCCAAAATATATCGCTAGACGCACGTGACTAGTTTTAACATCTGCAGCAATTAACACATTTTAACATATTTAAAAATGAGTGCAAATATCGAAAGTAAATCTCCTGTTGTGTTTCTGACACGTACAGAAACTTTTAGTGCCTGCCATAGATTGAATAGGTAAGTAATCATCATTTATATGTAATTTTAAATCAGTTGTAATGTTATGATCATAATCGAAAGTAGTAAAAGAAAAAAAATGTTAATTTAATAAACCTGTTGAAGATTAGCCTTGCAATCAATTTACAAAATTAGTTGTAGAAGGTAAATGTTTTCCTGTTATAGCATTATGGTCATCACAGTTTGATATTGAACCAACAGTTGTAATGAAACTATTGATATTAATTATAATATGTATATTTTATCCTGTAGTATAATAAATATTAGATTTTCTGTTAAAAGTGAGTAGAAGAATTAGATCTTGGAGATGATAAAAATAATATAATATAATACATCTCTAGACTTTAAATTAAGAGATATTTACATTTAAGTCTAGCATTGACAGAAGAAGAAAATCAGAAATTATATGGAAAATGCAACAATTTAAATGGTCATGGACATAATTATAAAGGTAAATACTTAATATATAGTAATTTAATTATTTATTATCTTTATATTAAATGTTAAATTTGTGAAATTGTTTCTTGTGTTTTAATTGTATAATTTTATAATTTATTACAGTGGAAGTTACAGTAAAAGGAAAGGTAATCAATTATATATACATTATTAAAAACTTAACATATAGTCTACTCTTTCTTATAAATAACAAATTTTAAATTATAATTTAAATAAACCTTTAATTAATTTTTTAGATAAAATATTTATTAACAATAATAACCATAGATTATTTTTACATATTTAGTTAAAGGTTTGTAAAGATTTGCTTCAATCCACTTTTATTTTAAGTAGCATATATTTTTTTCTATTTCACATATAATTGATTTTAACAATTAAAGTTTTAAAAAATATTTTGTTTGAATATTGTTTATATGCCTTGTTTGTTTAATATAATTAAGATATGTTAAATGATAGCATAAATTATTGATTAAAAATTGTTTATCAGGGCTGTGGAGTTAGTACAAAAAAGCTTCAACTCAGACTGACTCTTTTATTTATACATCAATGTAGGGAATAAATGATAAATATACTAATTACATAGTTTTTATATCAATTGAAAGCATGCAATATACAATATATTTCATCACTGTCAACGTGAATTATCAGGCTACTTTCTAGACCCATAACCTATTAGTCTAAAAGCTATAGTTATGCCATTGTAACTCTACTTGTTAAAGAAATTACAAACATTCAGTAACCTTAAAGCTTATAAAAAAGATAAAACTTAGAAAATAAAAACAGTGAGATTATATTTTTATTAAAATGATATAAAGTATAAAGTAATAGGATATAATAGGAAGAAATTACAAAAGAAAATCTGGAATTTCTTTCCCTACCAGTTTTCTTCTTTTTTTCAGATTAAAGTATTACTTGAATATAAAATATAACTTGAAAAATAGATTAATCAAATTTGCTTCTGTGAAATAAGAAATTTTAAAATAAATTTAAATTGTAATATAAATAATCAATTAGGAGCCAAGATATTCCATTTTCATCAACTTCAACTCTAACTGCAGTAATTCAAGAATTGCTTTTGACTTTCACTTGACTCTACAGCACTGATATCTGTGATAAATAATTTTCGTAATTAGAGCTAAATTTGGCAAACAATACCTATATAATTTTTAAAAGTTTCTGTTTTAATAAAAATTATATTTATACACTATATATAATTCAGTTAACTCAATTAATAAAAATATTTTTTCATGTAGGTTGATAAAATAACTGGAATGGTTATGAATTTAGCTGATTTGAAAAACTACATGAATGTAAGTATTTAAAGTACAAAGCTGAAAATTTTAATTAAAGTATTTAGCTTTCTATATTTAATATAAAGTATTAGCCCAAATTTAAGTCAGTCCTGAAAATAAGTTGTGTGACAATTTTGGAATCCTTATTTTCTGAAAAATTAGAACCTTTATATAAATTAACTTATTATATTAATTTTACTTGCATATGAAAACATTAGCAATTTATATTAAAAAAAATTCGGAAAGTCATTGAAACAATACTTTATCAGAACTTTCATTGTCATCATGCTGTTTCCTGTTTAATTGTAATTATTACTGATTCCTGTTTTATTGTCATTATGACCTTTAGCCTCTTTGAATATTACATTATCCTCTGTTCTGTCCAAGTTATTGGTAACACAACATTTCTTAAAGCCTTTTACAAAATAGTGTCTTCACCAATAACCTTTTGTAATTCAACTGTTATTCTACAAGAATATATGGAATTTTTGTTACTTTCTATCTATGCCATTGATTATGAAAATTAGTTATGTTCAATTACATTTCTTTCCTTTCAAAATTACTTTAGTTAGAAATAAAAATTTTTTGAATTTGTATTTAGAAATATATGAAAGCCAATTAGCAAAAATTAATTTTTGATTGTTCTCAGCTTTACAAATCACATTTAAATTACACTTAATCAATCAGAAAATTGTATTCAAATTGACTTTTTTGACATATATTTCTCAAATGAATATTCTTATCATCATCATCATCATCATAATTTACTGGTTAAAAGATAAGCAATTATATTTTTAAGCTAAACATTATAGTAATAATCAATGTAAAATCTTCAAAAAAGTGAATAATAAAACTTTGCTTCATAAGGCTATAAATAATATTTATAGTATGAAATTGTTTATTTTATTTCTGAAAATTAAAAGAAAATGGTAATTTTTAACATTTCATTAACTTAATGAAAACAAGACTAATATTTCTTGAAATATCTAAAATAAAATATAATTACAATTAAAAAAACTCTTGCGTGCCTTGCACATATTGACTTTGTAAAGTAGAAAGAAGTTTTAAGAAATATTATTTTTTTTTTGCTGAAAAAAATAAATTTTGAATAGAAAAGTAAATTCAAAATATTGATTACTAACCTGTTTTTTTTATAAATTTTCCTATTAAATATAAGTGTGTTACATAATTGCTATTATATATTTCTAATCAAAACATGTGAAAATTGTGTATACCAGATTAAACCTTGATTAAGGCAAAATTAATTAAATTATTAGCTATTAAATTAATGATTGAGATATGATTATGTCCTGTATATATTACAACTGAATTTTAACTATTACAAAATTTAATTGTTGATAAATTTATTAAATTATATAATGATTTACATAAAATTAACATAATAGTTTTGTAGATATATGAATTTGATGATATAATTTAATTTTGCTTATATTATTTAAAGCTCTTATCATCACCAATCATTCCAAAACCGTTCTTCAAGCTTATTTGAATTTTCAATGCTTTTGTAATGCATTTGATATGTAAGATTAAATAAATAATTTAGAGTCTTTACTTTTTATAAAATATTTTAATAATAATTTATTCATTTTTATTATTATGTTAGCTCTTATCTTTGGGTCAAGGACAGAAATTTTGTTGTTTAGAAAATCATTTCTTCTCTCTGCAAGCAATGCAATGTTCTTTTACAAAAATTAAAAAAAAAAATTATTATTGTGATTGTGACATAAATATAACATTCAGTTCAAATTGGTGTTGTGTTAGACCAAACTCAAAGCATTAGCTACTAAAAATAGTTATGTTGATATGCTATTAGTCAGGAACTTTTTGAACACAGATGTATATTCTATGTTATGTTTATTTAATATTGTTGTTTTTTGTAGCATAATAATAATTACTAAGGTAAATATTATTATACTCTAGTACTTAGTAAATATTATTACAGTACTTAAAAGTCTGGAAATATTAGATCTTAATAATAATATTTACCTTAGTAAATATTATGAAAGCATAAAATTTTTAACACTTTATTTCATACTTTCATGTTTTTGAAAGACAAACTAATCTTACATCAGGTTGTTTCTATTAAGCACTATATATTACTATATCACATTTTTTAAAAAGAAAAACAATTATGAGAAAGTGTTGAATTTCTGTAAAAAGCTCTCTCTCCATATTTTTGCAGAATAACTTCATATTGTCCATAAGCAGAAGTAAGAAAATAATCTCCTTATCAAAAGAAAGTTTTTGCACTCTTCCATAATATAACAAAATCTTTTATTTTAGAAGACTAAATTTTAAAATAAATTCCTATTTTTAATTAATGCAATTCTTAAAAGGGGGGAAGTACAGTAAAACTTGTCCAAAATGGAATCTTAATAAAACAGAAACCTACCAAACTGGAAAAAATATTCAGTACCAAACAATTCTGATTTACACAGGTTTCACTGTACAAACATTTTTTTAAAATAGTTGTGAAATATTCCATATGAAGCTTTATAACAAATATATGTAAAAATTTTCAATTAAATGTTTTTTTAATACTTGTCTTAAACCAGAAGACTGTTTTAAATAAAAGTTGTTAGTTTCTGTATCTCAAATTTATACTATATTTCTGCACATATTAAGGGTGTGCTCTCAAATATATAAATTACTTTTTCACAGTTTTGAAGTTTTGAAGTATGTAGTTTTGCTTTGCTTATAAGAGCATTCTCTAATACATGTCAGCATGTTTTGACACTGCATTGCTGTATAAATGTAAATATAATGATAAAGTAACTATTTAGTGAGATCTTTGTAATAACCATTATTAAAAGAAAAAGCCAAAATAAAAAAAATTATTCCAATACTATAAAGTTTCTTTTTAAATAGAAGATGTTTTTAACAACTGCTACTTTACAACTGATTAATATTAGACAAAAATAAACACTGCAAAATCTAACAAACCAGTGAGAAAATTATACACAAAGTGTGAATGTTTTTGCCTGTGTTAAATGGGCATTGTCCAGCAATAAACTGGGGATTGTGGAACATGTGTGGGGGGAAAGGGGTGTATTATGTAAGAAGAGAGGAGGGGATATATATTTTATAGAAAGACTTCCAGGCAATGGGGAAGGAGTCAATGTCCTGATAGTTTATGGCTGTGTGATCTTTTTAAGTTACTTTGTGGAATGTAGTATTGACTTTACCCCATCTATAAGGGCTTGTTCCTATACAAGGTCTGTCCCAAAAGTAAGTGTACTGATTTTTATTTCAAAATATACAAGAGTTACATCAAACTACAAACAATCTCCTTCAAAGTACTGTACAATCCTTGTGAGGTCACACAGTAGTTCCAAAGTTTTTTCCTCTGGTTTTTTCCTCTAGCAGTATTAGAAATTACTCAGCAAACCACAAAACATAACATACAAATAACATCTTATCCTTGCCGAGAAAATATTTATTTCATAAAAACAAATGTTTTCAGCCTGATTCACAGGCCATCATCAGGTTGTGAACAAAATTAAACTAAAGCATTCCAAAATAGAATATAAATTCAAAAAATTAAATAACTAATGGAATAACAAAAATAAAATAAAAATTAATCATGTAAAAAATATAAAATAAGAATGTAAGATTGTTTACTAACAATATCTCTAATAAAATTAAATTACTAATTTAATTAGTTGGAGTTCTTACTTGTTAGTAAATTTTTAATCATAAACTTCCATGTAGAGGGAAGACTTTCTGCATCCCTCGCATTCAAACATCCTTCATGTAGTTTACTCTTATAAATTTGGATATTTTCTGTTGTTGCCACCAAATATGGGGAATATACAGGTTTGATGATGGCTGCATCATTCCATTTGACTACAGAGTCTTGCATCTGTGCCATTTGTGACAGAATTGTTGCATTGGACTCTTTTCTTATATTTATGTTCTTTGAATCTAATTCCCAAACTTCTCGTGGTTACTCCAATATAATCTTTTTTAATATCCAATTGCTTATTTTCGTATGGAATTCTGTAAACTCCCGGTTTTTCTTCTGACTTTATATTCTGTTTTGGAATGATTTAGTTCTAATTTCATTCACAACTTGATGATGGCCTGTGAATCAGGCTGAAAACATTTGTTTTTATGAAATAAATATTTTCTCGGCAAGGATAAGGTGTTATTTGTATGTTATGTTTTGGTTGTAGCAGTATTTGAAGTCATTTTCTGTAAGGGTGTTTAGTTCGTCAGTTTAACTTTTTTGATGTTTTCCACTATCCTGAAATGATGACCTTTCAACTTGGATTTTATCTTAGGGAATAGGTAGAAGTCACATGGAACTAGGTCCAGACTGTAGGGAGGTTGTGGGCATGTGAGGATTTTTCTTGGCCAAAAACTCTCGCATTGATAGCTCTGTGTGAGCAAACACATTATTGTGGTGCAGCACCCAATCTGCAATGTCCCTGCAGACTTGCTTGACCCATTTTTGAAGTCATTACAAGACATCTTTGTAGAAGGCCTGATTAACTGTCCTGAAGGTAAAAATTCTTTGTGCACAGTTCCACAGCTATAAAAAAAAATAAGCATTGTCTTTACCCTAAATCTTTATGCCATCTAAGAACCATGTTTCTTGATAAAGTGGCATCTCCATAAGCTTTGGTTAAATCTGCAAATGTCTTGGTTGTAGATTCTTGAGTTTCACACAAAACTTGATACCGTAACATTGAGATTTTTCTTTATTTCAAACGTAATGATGTTTTAAAACACTATCTTACACAAACAGAGATTGTGCACATTTGACTTAACTGATCAACTTGAAACAGGTCTAGATATGCTGCTAAGATATCTAGCAATGCAAAAATACCAATTAATGATATGTTAAGCTGCACAGTCATTAAATAAAAAATCAGTACACTTACTTTTAGGACAGACCATGTACTTGCATATAAGAACATGCTCACATACAAGGACAAAAATATAGTATAGATCTAATACTTTATATATGTAATGTGTATGTATATCATTTATTACATGAATCAAAAAAGTTTAAAAATGGAGTGAAATCCAAAAAATACCAAAAGTATTTAAAACAAATTCTCAATTTTTTAAAATAGATTGAATTTGAGTTGATTATATGTAATAATCAAATTTTCAGTTGTTTCTTCTTTTAGAATAAATTATTTTATCTGTCGTTTTAATAATTATAGATATTTTAAAATAATAGTTTTAGATAATACTTCTTCTTTAATTATTATTAGTTTTGTGTTAAAATTTATAATTTAGATATTGTTACCAAATTTTTATTCTAAATCAGTTAATTAAATAATACTTAATTATAATTTAATTTTGAACAAAATTTTATTTATAGATAGCAATTATGGATATATTAGATCATAAAAATCTGGATCAAGACATACCATATTTCAAAAATAAAGTCAGGTAAATAATTAACTTTTTTAAAAATTTTAATTATACTTTCAAAAATAGAAAACTGAATTATCCATATCATCAGGGTCCTTATTCAGATATATTATAAATACAGGAAATTTTATAATTAATGAATTTAGAGGATCAATATTTTCAGTGAATATAGGGAGAATTTACCATACCTATGAAGAATAAAAACAAATGATCTGTTATGACTTGAAGTATAAAATGCATTTAGAAATAAACTTGCCTAATAAATTGTGAGAAAAGCTAAAAATATATGACACTTAATTTCTTTGCACCTGTTGTAAGCCATTTATAATAATGCCACAGGCTGTCATACTAATGGCCATGTTGCTAGAAATCAACCAAGGCTCATGCAAATGTTTATCAAATAGTGGCAAAAACCACAATTTTGTTGCAAATGAAAGCTAAGTCTAAACCTTCAGTTTTTAATTTTAACAGTCATTATTTTTTAATGTCAAAAATCAGCATATAGAGGATAAAAAGATGAGAATAAATGTTTTTAATAAAAAAAGTTGTGACATTGATGTAAAATCTAATTTTGAATAAAATCAAATTTTATTCAAAATTAGCTTAATTGGTGAGAAATTGTAGGATCTGGCAATTTACCCTGTGTCTATTCAAAGCCATCTATAATTATTGAAGATGGTAATACTCAATTGGAGTTAGTGTCCTTGACCTCTCTGCAAACAAACATTTTCAATTTAATCTTCTGCAATATGAATGGTAGGAGTTTGAAATAAAGAGACTTTTACCAGACAATTTTGACATATGTTTTTTATATGGCATAATAAGCATCATATGTTTGCATACTATACAAACAAAATCATGAATTATAATACTTTAAACCAAATTTGGTTATTTTATAATTTCAAGTATTACAGTATTGGTCCAAATATAAGTTGATTCCCAATTTTGGAATCATTACTTTTTGAAAAAAATTGGGATCTGAATATAAGTCAACTTTTTATTGTTAATTTTATTTGCATATAAAGAATTATCAATTTGCATTAAAAAATTTGGAAAGTTATTGAACCACTACTTTATAAGAACTTTCATTGTCATCTTTACTATTTCCTGTTTTATTGTCATGACCTTTAGCCTTCTTGAATATTACATTATCCTCTGTTCTGTCCAAATTGTTGATAACACAAGATCGTTGGTAAAGACACTATTATGTAAAGGGCATTTCTTAAAGCCCTTTACATAATACAGTATCACCAACAATCTTTTATAATTCAACTGTTATTGTACAAGAATATATGGAATGTTTGTTACTTTCTATCTATGCCATTGATTATGAAAATTAGCTATGTTCAATTACATTTCTTTCCTTTCAAAATTACTTTAGTTAGAAATAAAAATTTTTTTGGATTTTGTATTTAGAAATATATGGAAATCAATCAGAAAAAATGAATTTTTGATTGTTCTGTTAGTAATTTTTACAAATCACATTTAAATCACACTTAATCAATCACAAAATTGTACTCAAATGATTTGTAAATATAACATATACAGGGTGTATCAGAATGACGTTTTAAAATTTTGGGGGATTGTAGAGGATGAAATTTTGAACATTTTGATATAAGAAACCTATAGCCAGAAATTTGAACTAAAGTGTCTACAGTGGTAGGAAGTCTTGACCGCCCTTCACTTTGGTAGCTACCTTCTGTCCATTGACGTCATGCTATTGCTGTGGATGGAAGACTGTAAATACACAACTACAGTGGTCTAACTGAGCCTGTGTACAGGACGTTGTGTACTTAGTGCTTGTCATCCTTCAGGTCACCATCAGAGGGGAGTGTGGCATCTTACAGGGAGTCGGACAAAACATGGTTTGTCATTGCACATTATGTAACGAAGTTGGTGGTTGTCACATCAAACATTTACTCTAAAGTTGTGCAGCCACTGATTTGATGTACAGTTTGATTGCCCTCTACTATTTTGTCAATAAAACTTGTCAAAAATACTGTATTCTGCTGTTTCATTCAGCATACCGACTGCATAGAATGTGTAAAGTGCTGTAGACACTTTAGTTCAAATTTCTGGCTATAGTTCCTTATATCAAAATTTCATCCTCTACAATCCCCCAAATTTTTAAAACATCATTCTGATACACCCTGTATATCTTTTTATAAAGAAAGATATATATGTAATAAGTGAGAAATTATAACTTATTGATTCTTTTTTTGTTGATAGCAATAAAAGTGAAGTTAATAATAGTTAGAGAGCCAAAGTGAGACAATATTCTATGCATTGGATAGTAGGCTGCCCAGCATATATGTCATGCCAGGGAAAGGAAGCTTTCTTGCATATTTCAGCATATTTCATGTGTATTCCACAAAATGTACTTTCAGTTTTATGACTATTGAAAACAAAAACGAAACATTTTCATGTTTGCTTGCCTTAATTTTTTATAACTGTCTAAGGCATTTTTTTATAAAGTCTACAATATGAGAAAAAAAACTCAGCCTGTTCCAACTTTAGATGATGATTAAAAACATTCAAACAACACTAAAATCAAGAAAGGATTATTTTATTCTTACATTTCTTCATAAAATTATAAGTTATCTATCAAATGCATTTTGACACTTCAGCTTCTTCGGTGATAATACAATTCAGTCTATGTGCAGTATATTTGTAATTATGTTGGGATAGTTTTGTAATTACAAATCTATCCCAACATGCATTAACATTAATGCCATTATTTAAATTAATATTACAGTAGAACCTTGCTTAACAAGCATAATTCATTCCAGAATCTTACTCGTAATGCGAAACACTCNAAAGTATTTAGCTTTCTATATTTAATATAAAGTATTAGCCCAAATTTAAGTCAGTCCTGAAAATAAGTTGTGTGACAATTTTGGAATCCTTATTTTCTGAAAAATTAGAACCTTTATATAAATTAACTTATTATATTAATTTTACTTGCATATGAAAACATTAGCAATTTATATTAAAAAAAATTCGGAAAGTCATTGAAACAATACTTTATCAGAACTTTCATTGTCATCATGCTGTTTCCTGTTTAATTGTAATTATTACTGATTCCTGTTTTATTGTCATTATGACCTTTAGCCTCTTTGAATATTACATTATCCTCTGTTCTGTCCAAGTTATTGGTAACACAACATTTCTTAAAGCCTTTTACAAAATAGTGTCTTCACCAATAACCTTTTGTAATTCAACTGTTATTCTACAAGAATATATGGAATTTTTGTTACTTTCTATCTATGCCATTGATTATGAAAATTAGTTATGTTCAATTACATTTCTTTCCTTTCAAAATTACTTTAGTTAGAAATAAAAATTTTTTGAATTTGTATTTAGAAATATATGAAAGCCAATTAGCAAAAATTAATTTTTGATTGTTCTCAGCTTTACAAATCACATTTAAATTACACTTAATCAATCAGAAAATTGTATTCAAATTGACTTTTTTGACATATATTTCTCAAATGAATATTCTTATCATCATCATCATCATCATAATTTACTGGTTAAAAGATAAGCAATTATATTTTTAAGCTAAACATTATAGTAATAATCAATGTAAAATCTTCAAAAAAGTGAATAATAAAACTTTGCTTCATAAGGCTATAAATAATATTTATAGTATGAAATTGTTTATTTTATTTCTGAAAATTAAAAGAAAATGGTAATTTTTAACATTTCATTAACTTAATGAAAACAAGACTAATATNGAAATTATAACTTATTGATTCTTTTTTTGTTGATAGCAATAAAAGTGAAGTTAATAATAGTTAGAGAGCCAAAGTGAGACAATATTCTATGCATTGGATAGTAGGCTGCCCAGCATATATGTCATGCCAGGGAAAGGAAGCTTTCTTGCATATTTCAGCATATTTCATGTGTATTCCACAAAATGTACTTTCAGTTTTATGACTATTGAAAACAAAAACGAAACATTTTCATGTTTGCTTGCCTTAATTTTTTATAACTGTCTAAGGCATTTTTTTATAAAGTCTACAATATGAGAAAAAAAACTCAGCCTGTTCCAACTTTAGATGATGATTAAAAACATTCAAACAACACTAAAATCAAGAAAGGATTATTTTATTCTTACATTTCTTCATAAAATTATAAGTTATCTATCAAATGCATTTTGACACTTCAGCTTCTTCGGTGATAATACAATTCAGTCTATGTGCAGTATATTTGTAATTATGTTGGGATAGTTTTGTAATTACAAATCTATCCCAACATGCATTAACATTAATGCCATTATTTAAATTAATATTACAGTAGAACCTTGCTTAACAAGCATAATTCATTCCAGAATCTTACTCGTAATGCGAAACACTCATTGGGCAAAACAATTTTTTGTATATAAATTAATATAAAATACAATAATGTGTTCCATGGCAAAAAATACTCAAATATTTATGTATAATGTTTGTAAAGTAATATATTATTTTTCCGACTTTTCCAACGATTATCGACACGCCTGTGTGCCGGAAATAGCCGTTCCCTAATGGGTACTTTACGCAGATTTGCGTTAGTGTGCCAGGCCTGGACTTTGTCATTAAGCGTGCACCGAATTAAATAAAGTTTGTTAAAAACAATCCAATATTTAATAAAATTTCTAGTAATAACTATATACAAAATTTAGTAAAAATCAAATAACAATTTATTCAACATAAATCAATAAGAATTTAACCCGACAAAACTCAATCTATTTTCTAACTTAACTCTATTCCCCTTTGGAATTCGACAAAATCAAAGACTTAACTTATATACAATAATTCTTATGAATTAAAGATCCTAATTGTCACCTCAATATACTAGGAACCTTTTTCCACAACTCTAGACTTTCTCTAATCTTCGATCCACAAATTGAATAACTTCATAATCACCTTAGAACTACTTTATCCTATTGGACACCACTCTCTCGTTTGCTGCTACGAAGCTCACCATGCTTGTTGCTAACAGAAGCTCACCTCGACCATCTTCACTTGAGATTCGGTCTTTATACTGTGAGGTGATGGCACAATTCTGAGAGTGATCACTTCCCTCATTTACATACTTATTTGCTAACAAACTTTTTTCTGTTTGTCTGGCAGCCTATTTTCCGACAATACTCGCTAACTTTTTACATTATTCTTTTTGACAATTTTCGGGATGTTTTATTCTTTTAAGGTTTAGCAAGTTTCCTAAGTTGTGCTTGTGGGGTCTCCCCCCTTTTTCTCGGTGCGGACTTAACTTTTCTCTGCAAGTGTGTGCGATTTTTAACTATGGCGCTTTTCTCTCGTCAGTGAGTTGGTTTCTCTTCTATTTTTAAGTTTCTAAGGTGAATGGTGAGGAAACCGTCATCCTAACAAAACATAAGTCCCAAACAAAAATAGAATAAAAGCAAAAATAAAAGTAACTAAAAATAATGCTCGGACTTGGTTCCTTACATGTTTATTCAAAGGAAATTATACAATATACATTGTTAAGGAGCATGAATCATCATCTTTTCTTCTAGCTTGGAATGAACCAACCTGAATGCGAATTCAATTTGCAGAAAACAAAAAAAATCACAGCTAATATGTCTGATAAACATGTCAAACAATATGCCAAATTCTTGGGCTATGTAAAGGCTATAATTAAATATTAGAAATTAATTAATTTGAATAGAGGTAGGCAGTTATGTTGCTATCTTGTATTATATTTAATAATTATAAATAATTAATTTTTAATATAGACATTTCTAAAATTTAATTTGGAATTGGTCATTAAATTTAATACAAGATGGCAGCATAACTGCCTACCTCTAGTCAAATTAATTAATTTCTAATATTTAATTATAGCCTTTACATAGCCTAAGAATTTGGCATATCGTTTCATGTGTTTATTATATAACGGGCTATGATTGTTGATGTTTATAAGTAATATGTGTGAACAAAAGTTTGGAAAAATGTATGATTACAAGTGACACTAAGATACTAGTGGAATGAGTGCTAGACGTAGACTGATGGCACATGTGCACAATCCAGGACTTTCCCTCTTCTCATCGCTTGTTAAGCGAGTTATTTTTTTACAATTTGTTTTGCTCATTATGCGAAATACTTGTTATGCGAGGTGCTTGTTAAGCAAGGTTCCACTGTATATTTACTTTATTTATTG
This sequence comes from Centruroides sculpturatus, assembly GCF_000671375.1. NCBI lineage: Eukaryota > Metazoa > Arthropoda > Arachnida > Scorpiones > Buthidae > Centruroides > Centruroides sculpturatus. The sequence goes on along the minus strand of NW_019384699.1, from coordinate 295,317 downwards.
TTGAAAAATATTCTTTAATATTTCTTTTAATATTAATATTTAAAGTGTAATAGTATTTAATAGTGTTTAAAGAAAAGAATAATATTAAAAGAAAAATTAAAGAACATTTTCCAATAATAAATAAAGAAAATATAAATAATAATAATTTAAATAATGGCATTAATTGGCATGTTGGCATAGATTTGTAAAATAAAGACTAATATTTCTTGAAATA